>NC_022021.1:3369465-3370715 GCF_000317375.1 Microtus ochrogaster
AGAGCTAGTTCCAGGACAGGCTCCAAAACCACAGAGAAACCCTGTCTCGAAAAACAAAAAACAAAACAAAACAAAAAAAAAAGTCTCCTTGTCAATACTTCATACAGCAAGATATGGTTTGAAACGAACACCTATACACCCTATTATGTGCTTTTAAAAAAATTACAGCACACCAAACCCAGGTCCATTAGAAGAATTCTCTCCAGGGCTCACATGTATATGCAACAACCAGAGCTCCAGATGTTAATCCCTGTTGTGATGCAACGGTAAAAGGCAAGGGTATAACTCATTCAAGAAGCCCATTTGCAAACCAAATTGAAACAAGGAATTACTATATGCTCAAGAATCTTGGCAAACGAGAAATTAATAATTATGAATTACATTAAAACTCTTCCTCTAAGGTGATCTTTTAGCTACGCGGTCCTCCTCTCCCAATCCCCTACAAAAATCCTCACAGCGTTCTAATTTAGGTTTGGAAAGGACGGCCTGGAGGGGGAAGAGGGAACCTGCATCAGGTGGTTACCTTAAGATCTACTTTTGATAAGAAACCCGCGTAAATTTCCAGAAGAGAAGGAACGCGTTTCATCATTCTTTCCCAAGCACCATGATCGTAGTAAACGCGATCCAGATCCCCGAGCCACACACCACCCCGGACTCGAGGCTCCATCCTCGCCATCTCCGCCGGCACAGGCCTCTCCAAGACCTGCATGATGGACGGCGGCGAACCCTGGCCCAGAACCACAATGACCCGGATTCTAGGGGGGCCGAGACGCCATACAGTCCCTCCTAGTCCCGGGGCTGCGGGCCGGGAGGGAGCCACCTGCGCGGCGCCCCGGAGCTCGCGCCCCCGCCCCCACCCCGCCCGGGTCCCGCTATCCCGAGAGCGGCCCGGGCTCCAGGTGGGAAGGCGGGAGGGAGCGGCCCGGGAGCCGCCGCCACCACCGCCGCGACCCCGGGAAGGCAGGCGACTGAGCGAGCGAGCGAGCGAGCGCGGCATTCCCTCGCACAAAATGGAGGCCGGCGCACCTGGGGTCGCCGCCACCCGGAGACCCCGCGGGCCGACAGCTGCTCGGCCTCGTCCGCCACGCCACGCCACGGCGCGCCACGCGCACTCACCTCAGCCGCGCCGCGAGGGCCCGAAGGCGGAGCGCGAATGAATGAGGCGCCGGTCGTCGCCGAGCCCGGGACGCGCGCCTCGTCGCCGGTCGCTCGGCCGCAGCCCACCGTCCCTCCGCCGGCGTGACGCACTG
>NC_022021.1:3370834-3381124 GCF_000317375.1 Microtus ochrogaster
CCGCCGCCGCCGCCGCCCGCTCGGGCCGGGCGGGATTAAAGGGTGACCTTGGCTTAGTCGCGAATTAGGAGCGCTTTAGCCGCGGGGGCAGCGCGCTGAACTCGCCGGCTCCTTTAAGGTCGACCTGCGCGCGGCATCCCGCGTGCGCGGCCCTCCCTGCGGGCTTCGGGCCCGGCGCCCGCCTCGGGAAATTTCGCCCCGGTGGGCGCGGCTTCCCGCGGCCTCCCGCTGGGGACGGAGGTGCTCGGCCAACCTGGGGACCCGGGTCTCTCCTCTCCCCACCCCACCCCCTTGCCACCTCCGGACCCCCGCTGCCACCCAGGGGCGCGCCAGGGAGGTGGGCGAGCGTGCAGAAGCCCCACAGCCCCGACTTTACGTCCCGAGGGAAGGAACCATCACGGCCCAGCGTTGACCTTTCCTACGTGACGAACTAACCTGACCCCAGAGAGCCTGCGCCATCCTCTGCTCCCCTTTCCCACACCACATCCCTTACCCTCAGGCCCTTTTGCCGATTACACCCTACTGGGGGCGGGGGGAATAAGTTTACCGGCCTTTTAAGGATTTTAGGCCTTTAAAGTAATACATGCTGTCGGAGAAATATATTTAATAAAGATGCACAGCAATAGTATTTGGTTTTTAAGACTTCCCTTTTTATGTAAATTCTGAGAAATAAAGTCATCCAACAGTAATGGCATTATGGTTCAGCTCACTCTGAAAAACTTGAAATTACTCCTTCTATTCCTGGGAAGTATTTATTAATCACGACACTTAACATTTTAAAGATTCATTACTTGCCACTTCAAATAATGCTTTTTCGTATAGACCTATTTAACTCCCGCTTACTTTTATAAATGGGCCCTTTCTACCTCTAGTTGCACATAAGAATCAAACCTCACATCCGTTGTGTTTATTTGTAATAACTTATTACGAGAAATCTTGAATTATATGCACTTACTATTTTTAGTGGAATTTAACAATGAATTAATAACCAGGCAAGAATTGTGAACAGTTGAGTTCCAGCCCCAGCTACTCATGAATGAATGAGGTGATAACAACACCTGGATTTTCATTTCTGGATCTGTTCGCAAGTGGGCGTCCCCAGGGCAAGCCCAGTTGCCCCTCTGGGAAAGGGGTGCCCTGACACCTCTCCTCCGGGTGGTGAAGTAAGTAGACTCTGGGGTCCTAACACTGCACACCTAGCCAGTACATTTGCTTATGTTTCGGATGCCGAAGCGCAACCTTAATTTTTTTAATTACTTTATCAATCTGTGGGAACCTGTGTCCAGCATACCTCCCTACCAAATGGCTGGCCGCTGAGATAGAAATCTACTCCTTTAGTCCCACAAAAGGCTCCAGTGAGCACTTGCACACAGAGAAACCCTGCTCCCTTTCTTGACTGCTGAGACCTGTCTTCCACAGGTCCGAATAAGTGAAGTTATTTTCGGTTAAGGAGAGCTGGCCACGCAAAGGGCTTTGATGGGCCCTGATACAAAAGTGTGACCCCAGAACAGAGCCTATCAGGTTCACTAGGGAAGAATTCCTCGTGGGCAAGATGATGGCCTATGTGTCTGACTGCCGTGCCCTGCAGTCTGCTGTTCTCTGTGGAAGTTAGTTCTCATGATCATCTTGCGCCTCCCGGTTTACGTAGGAGGAAACTGAGGCAGACAGAAAAGCTGAGTAATTTGTTATGCAGCTAAAGACCCTGACCTTTGGTTCAACAGCACACTCCCTTAAGCAAAATTCTAGACTGTCTTCATTTGATTGAATTTTGTCCCATACCCTGAATCGTCCTGTTTGAACACATTTCTCGTTTTGATTGAGAAAATGAAACCTTTGGTTAGAAAACTTGTAATATTCCCTGGGGCTAGAGGGATGGCTCAGCAGTTATGAACGAAAACTCACTGCTCTCTTGCAGGGAACATGAATTCAATTCTCAACACTCACATGGTGGCTCACGTATAGTTCCAGGGATCCAATACCCTCTTCTGTCTGTTATGGGGTGTCCATCAGAGAAGACTGCTCAGACACGGGGTTAAGCCAATGGCAAGTCTTTGTTAGCCCACTGGCAACTTCACTGGGTGTTCAGGATCCCAGTGTAGCACCTAGCCTTACTCTGAGTGAGCTTCTAAGCACAAAAACAATATCCCGAGTGGACGGTCTTCAGTTATCAAGAATTGGAACTACAGAAGCCAAAAGGCAAGGTCAGTACATTTAGAGACCTCCCCAGCACTATGGACTTTGATGGATTAGGTCTTTATTTTTGTTTTGGCAGGTGGTGCTGTTGTCTGTATGCTGAATTTTATGGCCTGAATATTACTTCCATCATGGAGTCAGTTGTGCTAAAATTTGGGAGCTACTAAGGTCTAGGACCTACTACACTGACATCCATGGGCCACCCACCGCACATGCAAGTGGCACATGTACATATGTACAGTCAAAACAAAAAAAATTTAATAAAAGTAATTTTTAAGAAAAATTGTAAGATTTCCTCCGTTGCAGAATCTACTAGTGTTTGAAAACCACGTATTTCTTCTTACATCTTTTTAGGGCTAATAGCTCTCCAAACTTTTTTGAGTGGAGAGGAGGGTTCCAACAATTAAACCTTATTTGTATTTATTTCATGAATAGGAAAAAAACCCACATTTCTTCAGAAAATATTCATCAGCATCTTTGTGTGCTGAACTGTAAAAAGGTAGGCTTGAGTCTTTGTACATTTTAATGTGGCTAAGTCACGCTGAGAAAGTTAACAGTTGAGGGACCACAAAGCCTTCTAGAGCTAAGCATAGCCAGCCTGTCAACTCGTTGACTAATCACATCCATTTATATGGCAGAATGCTCTCGGGATTAAAAGCCTTGTTTTGAGTGGGTTTTCCTTGCAAACCACTACTGACATGTCTGATTCCTGAGTCTAACTTTACAACTATGCCCTGGGAGGAAACTAAATAAAAGAACCCGAAGAACAGGAAATATAACAAGTTTGAGAAACCCAGATACACTTGCTTCTTCAGATTTGACTTGGTTTAAAGACTTTAAGGATAAGAGACCACTGTGAAACTGAGCTGGGATTTAAAAGGAATAATCTTTGGTACTGTCACTATTGCTGATGAAAGATTAACTACAGATTTATAATCATAGGAGAGGCTGCAATATCCGGTCCCAGTTTGGGTTCTGTTTGGTTGAGAACACTATTTTGCTTGGTGTGAGGGAAACGCTGACAAACATCCCTTTACCCCAGTTATGACACAAACAACACACCAAAGTGCTGTCTTTTATCCTGTCACTTGTATTATTTTTATAAAATGCTGATTGGCCAGTAGCCAGACAGGAAGTAGAGGTGGAATGACAAGAACAGGAGAATTCTGGGAAGAGGAAAAGGTCAATCTGCAGTCGTCACCCAGACACAGAAGAAGCAAGACGTGACTGCCTCATCAAAAAAGGTACCAAGCCATGTGGCTAACACAGACAAGAATTATGGGCTAATATAAGTTATAAGAGTTAATAAGAAGCCTGAGCTAATAGGCCTCAGTTTATAATTAATATAGACTTTTGTGTATTTCTTTGGGACTGAACGACTGTGGGACCTGTTGGGACAGAAACCTCTGTCAGCACCAAAGAAACCATCCCACCAGGTCTAGTCTGCCAAGTAAAGCAATGAGATGGTTGGGGTTACCCACAGGGGTGTGGGTGACTGCATCATGGTCACCCACAGGGGCGTGGGTGACTCCATCGGGGTTACCTACAGGGGCGTGGGTGACTTGAGTTGTTGCACTGATAGAGCTGCATGCCCGGCCAGAAGCCAGCTCTCCCCAAAAAGCTCCTTCCTCTCCCACAGCAACTGCTCACTGCTGACTTACCTTAAGCCCTAGAGAGAAGATTTTTACAAGTCTCATCAGCCTTGAAAGATGATTTCTTTAGCTTCCTGAGTTTCAGGAGCCTCTCTCTTTCCTGGGAAAGCGAATGTTTGAATTTAGAGGCAATAGCTGTGCAAGAGGTAGCTACACTCTGACTAAAACTGTTTTCCTCCCCCAGGGCCATCTTGAGGCTCGAATAGCTACATGGTCATTTTAGTCAGAAGATTCATAGGTATGGCTTCTAAGACCCCTTTTCTTTTCTTTTCTTTTCTTTCCTTTTCCTTTCTTTTCTTTTCTTTTATGATTAATACAAAGGACAGGGGGCTGGAGAGATGGCTCAGCAGTTAAGAGCACTGACTCTTCTTCCAGAGGTCCTGAGTTCAATTCCCAGCAACCACATGGTGGCTCACAACCATCTATGAGATCTGGTGCCTTCTTCTGGAGTGCAGGTACACATGCAGGCAGAACACTGTAGACATAATAAATAAATAAATCTTAAAAAAAAAAAAAAGACAGACTTTAGCAGGATGGTGACACACACCTTTAATCCCAGAACTCCTGAATCTGAGGCAGGTAGATCCTGTGTGTTCCAAGCCATCCTGGTCTAGATAGCATTCAAACCAAGTCTATAAAGACTCAACAAACAAAGGGAGAGACCCAACCGTTTTTTACCTTTGGAATCTTCCACTTCGCCTGTACAGGAAGAGCACTGCTGTCTGGAAGTGCTGTGTCAGATTGAGAAGAAACTCCTGAAGGCTGACTAACCAAGGTGCCTATCAGCATAACAAAGCACATGCTGGCCTTCCGCTGTCTCAGCATTGCAAATACCTGTTACAGAGTCCACCTGGAGTCCTGGCTTCCCTGCTGCAAACGTCTCCTGCTCACTGGCTTCCCTTCCCCCCAGTCCTCATTCCCTTACAGCCCTGCTGTGTTTTGGCCAAGCACTCTCTCATCTTGTCTTCCTCCCTCTTGCCCCTGTCTCTAGGTCTCATTAGCCCACACTCTTTCTCTTCCTCTCTTCCAGATGCCTCTGACTGGACTCTTTCATCTCTACGGTAAAAACCTTCCCTTCACCTGTACCTTTCAAAGCCATGCCCTCAGTTTGTGTATCTGATTCCAAAAGCCGCAGTTTATAGAATAGCAGTCACATGTGACCTATGAGAATAAAATTCAGCCACTAGAGAGGTAACCTGGGACCAAGACCATGTCAAGGTACCGCAGGGCCAATTACAGGCACCTACTTCTACTTTTCTCTGCTGTGCACCAGCAGATGCAATCAGAGATAATATTCAAAGTCACAACTATTGCCTTTCATATAGCTAGGAGAAAATACCAGATAATATGTGGGATTCTTTCATTTTGCTACTGTATTAGGTATCGTGGCTTGAATGTGAAATGTTTGAGCATTTGATCTCCAGCGGATGGCACTGTTTTAGAAGGCTGTGGGACCTTCAGGAGGTGGGTGGAACCTTTGCTGGAAGAAGCGGGTCATTTTTGGTGTCGCAGGCTCTCAATTTCAAAGAAATGGAACCCCAAGGCATCCTTTGTCAGGAAACAGGTGTACCCACTAGCAGGCTGCTGAATATTAGCTTATGTAATGAAGCAGAGGTTTTTATACGACTATGACATTTCCGTCTCCTGTATATGGTGATTTGCACTCTGAGTGCTTTAAACTTTGTAAGTGAGACTTACAAAGCTGGAATGTGTCAGAGGAAGGGAGAATTCTACCGGAGAGATGGGGTCTAGCTGCCAGTACACTCAGGGACCCTGACTAGTTGGACTGGCTTTTTCCTGCTTTCCTTCCCTTGCCTGGTGCTGGGTGGGGGCTACCACAGGGGTAGACCTTGAAACTTCATTATCAGCTCCATTTCCAGTCCACGTTTTGTTTTGTTTCCTGCGTGTGGATGTGGAGTGGTGATCCAGCCTATTGCCACCATGTCTTTCCTGCCTGCAGCCATATCTTTCCTACTAGGATGAACTGCGTCCTTTGGAACTATGAGCGAAAAGAAACCCTCTCCCCTTTAAGTTGCTTTTGTTGTGGTATTTTATCACAAAATGAAAAGAAACCAAGACAGGTAGGAAATTGCCATTTGCAGAATTAGTGCTCCAATGGTTAGTCCCGAAGTGTACCTGTAAGCCTCACCAGCCCAAGGACCAGCCTGGGATTCTGGGAAATGTAGTTCTTAGAAAATAACAACAAAGCCTCATGGGAAAGCACGGTGGCCTATGAGGTTTGCCCAAACAAACTAACCCACATCTCCTCCAGCCCCCCCCCCCCCCGCCCCCGCACGTGTCTCGAGGCCACACACCTGGAAAGTTTCCAGATGGTGGTCCTGAGTAAATTCCATCTTGATCAGTAGTTAAAATTTTAATAGAAGCTTGCTCAATTTCTGCTAAAATGGTGGGACTGGTTTTCCTGGGGAATTTCAGGATTAACACAGTACTTACTTAACCTAGTATCTGATGAAGACATTCATTCCCAACACCTAACTACAGTAAGAATATGTTATTCCTACAGTGCACGGACTGGATACATCGGAAATACTACCTAGCATGCTTTCTCTTGCTCTCTCAGTCCATGCCCTCTGTCCTATAGGTGCGGGAGGACATGCCCAGACACAAGCACGAGTTATCACCATGCCAGGCACTAAACCAACAAGACACAAAAGGTAACTGTGACTATCGCAGCTGTAACTAAGTACTTGCCCAAAGCAGCTACGGGGAGAAAGGGTTTATTTCCACTCAGTCCGTGGTGGCAGTGCCGTAATGGCAGCGAGAGTCACACTGAAGTCACAGTCAGGAAGTATTTGGTACTTGGCTCACTTCATTTTATTTTGACTGCCCCCCCCAATGGTGCCACCCACAGGGTGAGGTGTTCCATTTCAATTAATCCAATCTAGAAATTCTCTCACACAGGAATGTCCAGAGATTCATCTCCTAGATGATTATAAAGAGTTTACTATTTTTATTTGTTTGATTATGTATGGGGGCCCCAACTGTGTCGGGGTGAAAGTGCAGTGACCGCCAAGGCTGGAAGGGAGCATCCCATCCTATGGAGCTGGAGTTACAGGTGGTGAGCCATCTGCTCAAGCGCAGAGGACTTGGGTCATCTGTGAGTCTAGTATGCACTCTTCACCACCAAAAGGTCTCTCCAGCCACTCCTAGGTGACTCTAGATCCTAATTGACAATATTAGTCGTCGGCTGATTATCGTTTATTTTACACCTCATTTGCATACACACTCTCCTGAGAAGAGAAGGCTCTCTGTCCTGGGGCTTCTGCCTCAGGCAGGGAACCCACTCAGGCTTCCACGGCTCCCGCCTCCACAGCTTAGTCTGTAGCTGCTCGCAGACAGACTTGTTCTTGTTTCCGTTTCCAAGACTCCATGCTATGGGCTGGAGAGATGGCTCAGCAGTTGTGCGCACCGTGTGCTCAATTCCCAGCACCCACGTGGCATCTTGGAACTTGTCTGTTACTCTTGTTCCAGGACTTCTGACACCTTCGCACAGACATAAATGCTGGCAGAACACCAACGCACATAAAATTAGAAAAAGAAAACTTCCCCTGCTAGTGCCGCAGACAATTTGTTCCTACTCTAGGACTGACTTCCTGCGACTGTTTCCTGCCTTCCAAGCCCCACCTCTTCTGAGAGATGCCCCTTCTGCCCCCTGAGAACTGTGGGACTTGTCACACTTCTCAGAGCTGTAACATTCCTAGGAGTTATCAGCAAGTTTTTGGCTAGCATCCTACTGCCAGCAAGCGTTGAAATCTTCATCTTTCATTGTCTTTCCTAGTTTGCTTTCAATTTCTGTGATAAACACCGTGACCACAAAGCAACTTGGGGGAAGGAAAAGATTTGTTCGTTTCATTCTACAATCCGCAGGTCACAGTCCATCACTGAAGGGTGTCCGGGCACAGACCTGGAGACAGGTACTGAAGTAGAGACTAGAGACAGATGTTTTTTTCCTTGTGGTCGCCAGCTCCCAAATCACAACACAGAGACTTATTATTAATTATGAAAGCTCAGCCGATAGCTTAGGCTTGTTTCTAACTAGCTCTTATAGCATAAATAATCATTTCTATTGATTTATTTTCTGCCTCATAGCTTTATTACCTTATCAATGTATTGCCCATCCTACTTGTTCTGCAGCTGGCTGGTGATGCCACCTTCTTCCCAGCATTCTCTCTGCCCTGAAAATCCTGCCTAGCTGCTGGCCATTCAGCTTTTTATTAATCCAATCAGAGTGAAATATCCTCACACATTGTAAAGGAATATTCCTCAACAAAAGACTATGGGGAATGCAGTTTACTGCCTGGCTCCTTATGGACTGCTCAGTAACACCACGGTGGCCTTGTGCCTTCTTGCACGTCTTTTTTTTTAATGTGTGTGTATGTGGTTTTTGCCTACTTATGTATATGTACCACATGCATGCCTGGTGGTCACTTAGACCAGAAGGGGACATCATCAGATTCCCTGGAACTGGAGTTACAGACAGTTGTGAGTGACCATGTAGCTGCTGGAAATGGATCCCAGGTCCTCTGGAAGAGCAACCAGTGCCTTAACCACTGAACCATCTCTCCAACCTTGGCCCACTGTATTTAATTAGGGTTGCTTTATGAACGTGTGTGTGGGTATCATTTACTTGAGTAAGGGCACCTGGAGAGTGGCTATAGCACTGAGGAAAATAGTCCCCTTTCCCCTAGAAACTATTAACTGCCTGTAACACCTGAGGGAGGAGTGGGCTTTATGATCTGCCACCCCAGAAGTATGATAGCTGTGGGAGGTCCTGAAGATGGTGATCACAGCTCTCCTTCCCATCTCCCAGCCCTTAGATCTTTTATGCCCCATTGTCTGAAATGTTTCGAGCTTCGGAGGGGGTCATGCAGATGTCCAGTTTCAGGCCGAGCACCCAACAATCACTTAGTCTAAGCACTTTGAACTTTTCCAAGTCTCTGCACTATGCTTGGCCACTGCCTGCAGAGGAGTCTCTGGCCAAGGTGGACAACAACATTAGTCTAGACACAGCTTTTGAGATGTTTGTTACGTAAGGCAGTGTGCTAAGTGTGACAGAGTCATGTGATAAACGGCACATACAGAGTCAATAGGAAGGTGACCTATCGTACAATGGCTTATTTCAGAGCGTATGATGTCAAGAAATAAAGGTGAAATACATACAGAGCCAGTAAGTCTTTCTGAATGTCCAAATTGGCCACGGTAAGGAGTCCTAAAGACAGTGGGGGAGGCGGGCTCGTTTTCTGATGTGTGTGTTACAGAGGGTGGTCTGGTCTTGGGGTGAGGGTGAGGAGGAAGAGAAATAAATGATTCTGGAGCTCAAAGGTGAAGTCAGCAGGACTTGGCAAAATGTGTAAAGTAACATAACCAGTCCCACTAAGTTTCTGGCTTGAGCCAACGGCTAAATACTGGTGTTACAGAAATAAAAAATATAAATCACTGAAGATTGGTAGGTGGGGAGGGGTGTTACTCATGAACTGTATTTTGCCTTTTCTTCTTTCTTTCTTTTTTTAATGTTTGTGAACCATCCACATGTCTAAGTGGAGACTTGAAAATAGCGGTGCCCTAGAAGGTAGCGGACAGGAAGCATATGACCCCTGGAGTATATAGATTGTCAGCAGATTTGGGTGGTAACTGGGGCTATGAAATGAGGGGGTTTGCACAGAGGGAATGAAAGAGAACCCACAGGTCGAGACAAAGTCTAGCAGGGGCCAAAGCAGACAGGCGTGGGAGCAGAAGCATGGCCAGAGAGACTGCAGAAAGAATGTTGCCATGGAAGCGAGAAGAAAGATGGAGTTCAGTCACTGGGCAGAAGAATACTCCCTTCAGAAGTATTCCTAATACCTAATGGAGGATGAACATAGAAACGTATCTGTAAGACTTCAAATGCAGCTGTGTGGTGGTTTGAACAAGATGGCTCCCTTAGGCTTACGTATTTAAACACTTGGTTCCCTGCTGGTGGCTTGATTAGGGGGAATGTGGAACCTCCCTCCCCTTCTTTCTCAGCTGCCATGCTTCCCTGCCATGAGGACTTTATCCCTCTGGAATGATAAGCTAAAATAAAGACCCTTTTCCCTTAGGTTGCGTTTGGTCATGGTGTTTTATCACAGCCATAGAAAATGACTAATATAGCCTGTGGTGGAGAAATATTAGTGGTAAGGAAGGGAGAAAAAACTCAGTTAAGACATTGTCAGTACATGCCACACAATAGAATGTTGTGCAACTTAAAATCATATTTCTGGAGAATGACATGAGAAAATGCTAGTAAGGTATCCATTGAAAATCCAGCACTCAGGAGGCAGAAGCAGGTAGGTCTCTGAGTTCAAGGCCAGCCTGCTCTACAGAGCTAGGTCCAGAACAGTCAGGACTACACAGAGAAACCCTGTCTCAAAAAACAACCACAAAAAAGGGAAAGAAAGATAGATTA
>NC_022021.1:3381274-3385267 GCF_000317375.1 Microtus ochrogaster
TCCCGAGTGCTGGGATTAAAGGCGTGCGCCACCACCGCCCAGCTATTAATTAATTTTTTATTTTAAAATAATTCTTGATAATATATGTATTAGGGTGATTGATGTATGCTTGTAATCCCAGAACTTGGGAGACAGAAGCAGGAGCATCAGGAGTTCAGAGTGAAACTTTGGGGTCAGTGAGTTCAAGATCAGCCCGGACCACAGACGAAGGAAGCCATAGACTAGGTCACCTTTCATTACTGTGATGCGACATTTCATCAAATCTACTCAAAGGAGAATTTGAATTTTGCATTTTGGCTCATGGTCGGAGAGGTTCTAGTCCATGGTCACTTAGCTCCGTTGATCGTGGGCTGTGGCAATACAGAGCATTGTGGCAGGGAGCACGGTGGAGCAAAGGGGTCGACCCCTTCACATGTAAGCAGCACAAGGTGTACTCTTCAAGACCACACGCAGGGGGTTCTATTGTGTATATTATACTCTTCTCCCTTTCTGTGCTGAGCATGTAATCCCTTTATAATAAGGAATAGTCGTGTTTCGGTTAAGAAACTTGTGGAGCATATCACAAAACACGCAGGGATTAAATCTGCTGCTTATGGGAATGGCAACAACACGGCAGAAGTCATGTGCTCTCAGTTTAAGTTAGAGCAAGCTCTGTCTTATTTGGCAAGGTGCAGGACACACACCTGATAGCCTGGTCAAAGTCAGGAGTGCTGGTGAGGATGGATAGTAGTCAGTAGCCGCTCAGCGAGGGCGGGGTGGAGCGAATCCAGATGTGAACAAAAATGATGTGGCTTGTGCAGAAGGGAAAGGGTGGGAGCTCTACTAGAGTCCTTAGAGAAGCGAGCACTGCAGAACGTGAGGAGGAGAGTTGACCAACGTCAGTGTGATGTGACGGGTCCCCTGCATCTGCTGCCCGGCATTCATCCAAGTCATTCATCCAAGTCAGGTGTCCCTCCCAATGAGACCAGGAGGCAGAAGCCCTGCCCTTCCTGAAGGCTCCATTCAAAGCAACAACTGTCAGGTCCTCAGAAAAGGGGTCACCAGATACTTCTCACAGGGGCCAGGAAGGGTTTATAATTCTAAGATGGTTTAAATAAATGCTCAGAAGAAAAGGATGTTAAGGGCCCATGGCCAGGTATTGGCTGGAACACACGATACATTCTTTTGTCAGCCCTGAGCTTTTCTGGACCTGAACTCAAGGTGTCCTGGGTCATCCTGGGGACACTGCTTTAGGCGGCTAGAATAATGCTGTAGTTTGGTCAAGTGTCTTGGGGCAGGAATGTAGATGGAGGTATTTGTGCAAAGAATTTCAATTCTAATAATCAAGGTCTCTCTCTCTCTCTTCCTCTCTCTCTCTCTCTCTCTCTCTCTCACACACACACACACACACACATACACACACACACACTCACACATACAAATGGGGACAGACCCAGGACAGCTCAGTGGGCCCTCTTCCTGCTCAGCTAAGTAGCATCTACTTTAATTGTTTCCATATGCCCTGGCAGAGCCAACTCAGGAGGAAGGAAGACCCTGAGAGCAGAGGCTGTACTGTCCTTGTCCACACAGGCAGGGCCTCACACAGGCCACAGCAGAGGGACACAAGAATGAGCAGCAGCCTGCCCTGACTCTGATCTCAGCCCTTGCGCATGTGGAGGAGCCTGCCTCTGACCTGGCTGCTCAAGAGAGCACCTGCTCCTGACCCAGCATCCTCCCATGCCACGGTCTCTCTGTCTGTATGAGGCGTCTGTGATGGGTGTTGTAGGATGATCTTTGTGTACACTGTGAAGATGTGTCACTGATATTGGTTTTATAAAAGATTGAGACAGGCGGTGGTGGCTCACACATTTAATCCCAGCACTGGGGAGGTAGAGGCAGGTGGATCTCTGTGAGTTCGAGGCCAGTCTGGTCTACAGAGTAAGTTCCAGGATTGTCAGATTTGTTTCACAGAGAAACCAAGTCTTGAAAATGAAACAAAACAAAACAACAAAAACTGTATGGCCAATAGCTAAACAGGATTTCCAGCCTTAGAGATCACTGGGAAGAAGAGGAGTGGGCGCACCAGGAGTGGCCAGCCAGATGCAAAGGAGGCATGACGTGTAGAAGATGAGTTAACAAGCCATGAGCTGTAAACAAAGGCTTTTCTGTCCTGCCCAGTACCACAACTGCTTTCAAAATAATCACTCAGAGGATTCATATTAATTATAAGTCTTTTGGCCTATTGCTCAGGCTTATTACCAACTAACTCTTACAACTTAAATTAATCCATTTCTATAATCTATATTTTGCCACGTGGCTTTGTGGTGTCACCTGTTTTCTAGTAAATCTTGTTGCCCTGGTGACTCGCTGGCATCTGCCCCTGACTCCACCCTTCTCCTGTATCTCTACTTGAATTTCCTGCCTGACTCTATCCTGCCTTGCAATAGGCCAAAGCACCAAAGCAGCTTCTTTATTAATCCATGGTAATAAAACATGTTCACAGCATACCGAGAGGTTATCCCACAGCAATGAGCCACATGACAACATGTAAGTTAATAGAAATGGGTTAATGTAAGTTCTAAGAGCTAGTTAGGAACAAGCCTAAGCTACCAGTCGAGCTTTCATAGTTAATAATAAGTCCCCATGTTATTCTTTGTGAGCTGGCAGCCCCAAAAGAAAAGTCCATCTATTTTTTTATGTATTTTTTTAAAGATTTATTTATTTATTTATTATATATACAACATTCTGCCTCCATGTATGCCCGCATGCCAGATCTCATTACAGATGGTTGTGAGCAACCATGTGGTTACTGGGAATTGAACTCAGGACCTCTGGAAGAGCAGCCAGTGCTCTTAAATGCTGAGCTATCTCTCCAGCCCAAAAAGTCTGTCTATAGATGAAGATGCTGTAGCAACACATAGCTTATTGTAATTGAAGATTAATCTTAGCACATGACTTTGGCACATTATTCCACATTTTGAATTCACCATGTAAATACCGTAATAACCAAGGCTTGTATGGCACTCATACTTACAACTCTTTTCTACCATTGGAGGCATCTTCTCCCATCCACTCATCCAGCCTCCTACCCACACACATCAGTTTCCTTTACAAATTTAAAATCTGGCAACACAGAAAGTGGCACTATCACTGCTTGACTTTCTCTGTGTCACTTAGTTATTGGAGAAAAAGATTTAACTGCTGAGCTTTGTCTTGTAGGCACCGCTAGAAATAAATATGCGATCACAGAAAAACAGTACATGTAGAGGCATCAGAGGCAATCAAGAAAACATAAGCGAGGACTCCTTTGCTCCAACTTCTGAAACAAAAGCAGACAGAAGCCTCTTCTGAACACGGAAGGGCGACTAAGAGGATGGGAAAAATCAAGCACCAAATGTTAGAAAGCAGCAAAGGGAAGGGACAGGGACAGAGATGAACTGTCAAGGCACACGGCGCACATCCTGCCAAGCAAGGCTCAGGGCAGAACAGCCTTCTCCCCCACATGCAGGCTGAAACAATACACAATGCCTCTCAGTTTTCCACGCTGGCCTTGGTTTGAAAACAATCCTCAAGTGGAAGTGATTGAAGCTGGGGTGGATGGAGGGCTAGCACGGGTCTTCCGTGTGGGAGCCAGCTGCCTTGGCATACTTCCTGTAGTGTTTCTCAGCATCAGCACGGACATTGCAGGGTTTGGGGTCTAGGATGTGACCAAAGAGTCTGCATTTTTTGTTGTTTTTTTGTTTGTTTGCTTGTTTGAAGACAGGGTTTCTCTGTATAGCCCTGGATGTCCTGGAATTCATTTTGTAGGTGAGACCGGCCTCAAACTCAGAGATCCGCCTGCCTCTACCTCCCGAGTGCTGGGATTAAAGGTGTGTGCCACCATCACCACTGGGCTAGAATCAGCATTTTTTTTTTTTCGGGACAGGGTTTCTCTGCGGCTTTGGAGCCTGTCGTGGAACTAGCTCTGTAGACCAGGCTGGTCTCGAACTCACAGAGATCCGCCTGCCTCTGCCT
>NC_022021.1:3385367-3388223 GCF_000317375.1 Microtus ochrogaster
TGAACATGTACACCTCAAAATACTGAGAGCTGTGTGTGTGTATGTGTGTGTGTGTGTGTGTGTGTGTGTGTGTGTGTGTGTATGTGTGTGTGTGTAGTCAGAGGACAACTTTCAGGAGTTGGGTCCTTCCTTTGTGGATTCCTGGGTTTAAATACAGAATTGTATGGCAAGCGTTTTTACCCACTGAGACAACTCACTGGCCCAATTTCATTTTATTTTCCATTGCTACATAATTATAGCATAATTTAATTATATATACAAATATACTTTATGGGGTGCATATGATGCTCTGATATATATATATATATATATATATATATATATATATATATATATATATATATATATACACACACCTTGTATAATGATCAATTCAAAGTAATTAACACATCTATCCCCTTAATTCTTTGAGCATATACAATTTTTTTAATTTCTTTTTTTTTTTTTTTTGGCGTGTGTGTTTTGAAGACAGGGTTTCTCTGTATAGCTCTGGCTGCCCTGGAATTCACTCTGTAGAGTAGGCCGGTCTCAAACTCAGAGATCCACCTGCCTCTGCCTCCCAAGTGCTGGGATTAAAAAAGTGTACCACCAATCCCCACTGCCTGGCTTTAATTGCATTTTTATAGCGTGTGGAGGCATAAATCTTTAATCCCAGCACTTGAAAGACAAAGGCAAGGAGATCCCTGTGAGTTCAAGGCCAGCCTGGTCTTCGTAGTGAAAATCCCGGACTGCCAGGGCTACATAGTGGTCTGCCTCCAAACAAATGATTACATTTTAATTTACCTACTTACGTTGTGTGCTTGTGTGCAGGTTGGCATGTGCATGCCACCTTGCACTTGGGGAGGTTAGAGGGCAATTTGCAGGAGTCAATTCCCTTCCTCCACTATTTAGGTCCTGCGAGTTGGTCTTGGGCCATCAGGCTCAGCAGGAAGTGTGCTTACATGCTGAGCCATCTCGTCGCCCTTTGAAGTTTCTGCTCTAGCTATTTCAGAACATGCAACGCACAGTTATTATCTGTGATAGTTTGGATGTAATTCACCCCCATAAGCTCATAGGGAGTGGCACTATTAAGAGGTGTGGCTTTGCTGGAGGACGTGTGTCACTGTGGAAAAGGACTTTGAGGTCTCTTTTGTTCAAGCTTCATTCAGTGTGACACTCAGGCTATTTCCTGTTGTCTTTGCATTAAGATGTAGCCAGCAATGGGTCTTCTTCCTGCACCCTGCCATAGTGCACCATAATAGTGGACTAAATCTTTGAACATGCAAGCCACCCCAGTTTACATGTTTTCCTTTATAAGAGTAATCATGGTCCTGGTGTCTGTTCTTAGCAATAGAAACTCTAAGTAGGACATCACCTGTACTCAACTCTTTCTTTGTTTCTTTTTCTTTTTGGAGTCAGGGTTTCTTTGTATAGTCCTGGCTGCATCACCTTATTCTTAAACCAACACACCCCTCTCCCCGTGTGTGTAGTATATGTACATATGAATGTGTGTGTACGTGTGTATATGTATGTTCATGTGTGTGTGTGTGTGTGTGTGTGTGTGTGTGTGGCATATGCATACACGTCTCTCTCTGTGTAGGTGTGCATGCCCATTCAGTTTGTGTGCTGGCCAGAGGATGACAGCCAGTGTCCTGCTCCATTTCTCTTTCCCTCAGTCTCCTGAGACAAAGTCTCTCACCAAATCCAGAGCTTAACTGGCATCCAGCATCCACAGCATCAGGGCTACAGTGGTGCTGGACCATACAGTTGTTTCTGTTTTCAATAATATAGAAACGGTGGCTTATGGTTGTGCTCCAACACCAAGCACTCTCGACCTCTGAGCCATCTCTCCAGCCCTTCCTAGTCAATGATCACTTATTGAGACTCTATATTTAATATACAGAATCCTGTATTAGAATTGTGAGGCATTTTGAAAAAAATGGCTAAGCAACACCTCTTAACTTCAATATTATCACAGTGTGATTAATGCTATACCAAAGTGATGAGCAGGTTGGCAGACACCTTTAATCTCAGCACGCAGGAAGGAGGAAGAGGCAGGTGGATCTCTGTGAGTTTGAGGCCAAGCTGGTCTACATTTCAATTTTGAGGTCAGCCAGGGGTACAGAGTGTGCCGCCCAGACCTGAAATAATCACACAGAAACTGTATTAATTAAAACATTGTTCAGCCTACTAGCTCAGGCTTCTTATTAACCAACCCTTACATCTTAAATTAACCCATTCCTATTATTTTGTATTTTACCACGAAGCTCATGGTTTACTGGTAAGGTTTTGGCGGGCGGGCATCTTTCTCCTTTGGCAGCTGCAAGACGTCTCCTTGACTCCGCCTGCTTTTTCCTCTATCTCTGCTTGGAATTCCCGCCTTGCTCTCTTCTGCCCTTCCGTAGGCCAAAGTGGCTTTATTCGTTAACCAATGGTAACAAAACACATTCACAGCATACAGAGGGGAATCCCACATCAAGTGTGTATCTGGTGCCCTTGAAGGACAAAAGAAGGCATCAGATCCACTGGAACTGGATGTACAGACATTTGTGAGTCACCCTGTAAGGCCTGACAGTCAAACGCAGGTCATCCGCAAGAGCAGCCAGTGCTCTTAACCGCTAGGCCATCTCTTCAGCTCCAGTCATTTTTCCCCTTAAGACACAGTGTCTCTTACTGAATTGGAACTTGTCAAGTAAGCTAGGCTGGCTGATCAGAGTCTCAAAGATCCACCTGTCTCTGCTACTCCAGTTATGGGGTTATAGCTGTGAACAACCACACCCAGGGAGCCATCTCCCAAGCCCTGTCAATTTTTCTTTTTCTTTTCTATTCTTTTTTGTTTGTTTGTTTGTTTTTGTTTTTTCGAGACAGGGTTTCTCT
>NC_022021.1:3388323-3396373 GCF_000317375.1 Microtus ochrogaster
GGTCTCGAACTCACAGAGATCCACCTGCCTCTGCCTCCCGAGTGCTGGGATTAAAGGCGTGCGCCACCACCGCCCGGCCGTTTTTTCGAGACAGGGTTTCTCTGTGGCTTTGGAGCCTGTCCTGGAACTAGCTCTGTAGACCAGGCTGGTCTCGAACTCACAGAGATCCACCTGCCTCTGCCTCCCGAGTGCTGGGATTAAAGGCGTGCGCCACCACCGCCCGGCCTCTTTTCTATTCTTTTTTGTTTTTGTTTTTTTTGAGACAGGATTTCTCTGTGTAGCCTTAGCTGTCCTGGAACATGTTTTGCAGACCTGGCTGGCCTCAAATTCAGAGATCCACCTCACCTGCCTATGACTCCTGAGTGCTGGGATTAAAGTGTGTGCCACCACTGTCTGGTTCCAGTTTTCAGCGGAGTTCTTTGGGTCTTTGTATTGCTTTGCAGGAGTTCTCTCACGGTTCGAAACCCTTCCACATCCTTCTCTCATCTCTTCTCTTCCCCACGTCCTCTACTTCCCTTCCCTAGAAATAATCTCCTGGCTCATGGCCCTTTCTGTTTCCGGCTCTCAGTTTCTTTCTCTATAAAATTAAGATAATATTATCCAATAAGTTAATACACGTATTAACTTGTGACATATTTGAATATACTTAAAATTGTGTGGAGGAATGAGGGCATAGCTCAGTTGTGGTGTGCTTACCAGCGTGAGCAAGAACACAAGTTTGAGCCCCAGAACCTTAACACACACACACACACACACGCACACACACACACACACACACACACACACACACAGCTAACTACCCCCAACAAACAAACACCCCCAAACCCTCAATGCTTGGCAAATAGGAAGCACTATAAAATTAAATAACATTTTAATTCTTTGTTATTTTCCCCCTATGGCTACTTGTTCTTCAAATGCTATATTTCACACACATGGTAGAAGTATACTTCTCTCTCTCTCATATAATTTAGTAGGCCTCAACAAATGAATGGATGCTCTACAGAAGGCCCTGTCTGTTCAGTGAACTGAGTTGGTTTGCTGTTCTATGAAGTAAAGCCATCCATACGCCATTATCCAACTGGCATCATTACTACTGCCATCATCTCGCCGTATTACCATGTCACTCTTACTGATGAGCATTGCTTCCAGGCTCCTCTGTGGTCAGTTGCTCCCTCCTGCTCTGTTGAAGACATGGTAGTGCTATTGGAAAAGCCGAGCACAAGGCGCCACACTGCAGTCACCGTGCAGGAAGAACACGGCCGAACGCAGAGCCGCCCTGTTCAAACCCGTGGAGATCAAGATGGGCAACACGCCACAGAGCTTCACCGGACAGGTTGGACAGCCCAAGTGAATGCTGGGAGAGTTCCAGAGCCGTCAGCAAGCCCCGCCAGGCCTAGCCAGCTGGGACTCCCTTCCCGCGGGATCAGGTGGGTCTCGCTCAGGCAGGGAATGCTAACTAAGCATGTAGTTTTCAGGACTGGTTTCTGCTTTACCACATTCTTGGGGTTTGCAAAGAAGTGTATTCCGCCCCCCCCCCCCCCCCCCCCGCAAACCTTTCTTGAGAATATATGTAGCCTTTTCTGCCGTTCAATCCCTATCCGAAACCTATCCCAGAGAAGGACGGCCCAGGGAGATCAGCTGTACTTCTCTAAGTAGGGCCATGGAATCTTTATTCTGAAGTTACTCCATTAGAAATGAAATATGGACACTGGGAACTCCTTCATCTTGAAGGAATAAATGTATTTCTTTCTGCGAGTTAGAATCATGACAAAATGCATACATCTTATTTCTCTGACCAAGAAACCCGGTACTCCTTTTAAATTTCAGCTGTAGCGTCTTTTGATGGTCCATATCAGAAATTTTAGGTATCTCTTTCACCATCTGTACCCATCAGAATGTGTTTAGATATGCTACAGTAACAACCTTGGTAAGCTAACAACCCTTGGTTAAGCGAGGCTTAACCCAATACGAGTTTATTTCTCACTGGGTTAAGTTAGAGCTGTGAGTCAAACATATTTTATAGATTACCGGATGATGGAGAGACAACCATCTGCAATATGGTCGCTTGCCACAAGAGGGCGATGAGCATCCTGAAGAATTTCATCTTGTCAGTTTGATACTCATACCGAGAATTAAATCCAGCCCTTCTAGAAGAGCGGTGAGAACCCTTGACTTCTGAGCCATCTCTCAAGCCCCTTAGCACCTATTTTTCAGAAGACAAAACTGAGGCTCAGAAACCTGAGATCAAGTCAGTTGTCAGAGCCCTTCAGTGAATGGCAGAGAGCCAGGATGCCAGTCTAGTAAGTATTAACTCCAGAGTCCTTTCCATTACGTCAAAATGTTTCTAGATCATAATTAATCCTCCCACTGTGCCTTACTATTGGTTCTATAAAACCAAATACATCGCCTTTTTTACTTCCCTGTGTCAACAACGGCCCTGCCATCCTTTGGTGTCACCGTTTTGACTATCTCCTCTGGATTCAAGTTATTGCACTTCTCACCTCTAAATGTCTATTTCTGCTTCGGGGCTGGCATTGTGTGCCCGAGCTGTGGTATACAAAAGTGCCTAGCAAGGGCCGTCTGCAGGAGGTCCTGGATCCAAGCCTAAAGAGGGCTCGTTAGTAGTGGATACCGTCCCAGTGCTAATCGGCGCCAAAGAGTGAGCTCAGAGTCCAGGGAACGAAGCCAAAGTTGGCTGGTCAGTTTGCCAAGCTGGGAGTCCTTGCGCGTGGTTATCAGCCAGAGGAAAGATGCCAGTAGACGGGGAGAGACTGACTGATGGAAAATGAAAGAAGCAGTGGTGGATGAAGCAGGGTCCTGGGGAAGCAAGAAAGGGCTCTTACATGTTTGCACACATTTCTTCGGGAGAAAGTTGGCTCTGATTGTGGGGGTCTTGTGGGCTGAGGGCAGACAGTAGGTGCTTAAGGTATAACTGAAAGTTCTTAATGACAATACATCTCCTGTTCTCCCAAAGCAACTATTTGGACCTCTTTTTTTTTTTTTTTAAATACTTGGCATATAGCTTCACATTTTCTCAGTAATGCTCTTACACTGTTATTTGATGAATTATCCATCTGAAACCACTAACTTCCTATTCAATAGATGATAACTCAGCCTGTTATATTACCATCTTCCCATTTCCTCTCCTTATTCCAGAACAAAAAAACCGATGTGGGGCTGGGGATGCAGCTCAGTGGGTACCGTGCTTGTCTAGCATATACAAAGCTCTGGGCTGTATCCTTAGCATTGGACCTGGTGGTACCCACTAGTAACTCCAGCATCTCCCAGGAGAATCAGAAGTTCAAGATCCTCCTCAGCTACATCATGAGTTCCAGGACAAAACCAAAACCCAAATAAAATCCTGGCTGAATCTGCCATTACTGTATCAGTAAGGCTATACAACTGCCAATCATTGTTCTGTGATAGAGCAATCACAAGGAACCACAATCCCCTCCACTGCCACCTCAGTGCTAGACACTAGATGACTACAGGCAGCCTTCAGCCCTAGATTTGTCTGAAATTAGTCAAGTCAGCCAGATCAGCTAGTCCTGCATCTGCTTATCTCTCCTGACCTGAACCTTCCTATTGAAACCACAAAGCAGATTCCTGCTCACTACCTCCATCTAAGTCAGCCTAAAAAAATGGCATTTGAGAGGAATCTGACAGAAGACAGAAGTGAATCTCTCTTTTGCGCTCTCTCTCTCTCTCTGTGTGTACATGTGTCTTTTTAGGTTCATACTCTGACCCATCGTGGAGAGGCAGATAGAGGAATGTCTTTGAGAAAAAAGCATTATGGTAATATTTTGCTTGTGGTATAACAAATAAAGCTTGCCTGAAATTTTCCACACTGAGGAGAATGTGGAGGTGGAGGAAAAGTGTGGCCTGAATGAACATGTCAGAGAACATATTTAAATATCCAAACCAACTCCATTTATATATTTATTTTTAAAATATTTTTATTTATTTACTTTTATTTCACGTGCATTGGTGTTTTGCTTGCATGTATGTCTGTGTGAGTATGTTGGATCCCTTGGAACTGGAGTTACAGACAGTTGTGAGCTGCCATGTGGGTGCTGGGAATTGAACCTGGGTCTTCCTGGAAGAGAAGCCTGTGCTCTTAACTGTTGAGCCATCTCTTCAGCCCCAACTTCATTCATTTTGACAGAAATGAAAAATCATGTTGGTATGGTCAGGCAAAAAGTAGAAGAACAAAACTGGAGGGTAGGGGTGAAAGAGAAAGACGGGGAGGAGGTAGAGAGTGTCAGCCACTGTCCCTTTCTTCTGAGGACTGGACAAGCATCCAAAGTTCCTAAAATGGGAACAGTGGACCTGTTCACTTATAGAGACGACGGCTGGTGGCTGCTGAAGAACGGCAAAGCTTCAAGATTGCGTGCTAGGGTTCTCTGGGGGCAACACTGCGAAGTTCTGCTTTTAAGGGGGTGAGAGAAAAGGAGAGGGAATAATTAGACATTTAAGTGAAATAATTCTTATTTAGGGACTAGATACAAATATTTAAAAATCATATAAAATGATTAATGCACATATAATTTTAAAATATCTTTAGATTTCTGTAGTAATTAAAGATATTTTAAAGTGTGTGTGTGTGTATGCGCGCGCACATGCACATGCTTGCACGGGATCCCACATGATCATGCACACGGCAGACAGAAGGAGAAAATAGAGAGAAAGACTAAAGAAAGAAAACAGTCTAGGAGGAATCTACCAGAATGCTAACAGGAATTATTTCTATGGGGAAATTTAAAGGATAATTTTCTATTTCTTTCCTTAAACTTTTCTCTATTTACCAAAGTTAATACAGTGAACGTTGCATTAAAAATGAGGCAAATACAAATATTCTCAACATACAACATGAGTTTGAGTTTTAGATTTTTAAGCTGGAGCCATACCACATATTATTCTAAAACTAGCTTTTTTAGTATTTATTTATTATGTATACAATATTCTGTCTACATGTATGCCTGAAGTCCAGAAGAGGGCAACAGACCTTATTACAGATGGTTGGGAGCCACCATGTGGTTGCTGGGAATTGAACTCAGGACCTTTGGAAGAGCAGGCAATGCTCTTAACCACTGAGCCATCTCTCCAGCCCAAAACGAGCTTCTCTCTCTTTTTTTTTTTTTTTTGGTATCATCTGGGGATATTTCTATGCCAGTGTTGACAAGTCAAACTCACCTAAATGAATACTGATTTGTACTTAGAGAAGAAAGCTTATCGTTTCAAATACTTGGTGCTCATGAGTTCATTCAGATGCACCGTTTTTGGGAAAAAGATGTATTTCCACCGAAGAGAAGTGTGACGAAGTCAGCCATTCCTCTCTAGTGGGAATTGTGTCACTTTTCTCATTGCTATGACAAAACACCACACCAAAGCAACTTAAGGGCAGAATGTTTTGGGTCACAGTTTAAGGAGGAACATACGCCTGAGGGTTGGAAGCCATTGTGGCAAAAGCATGACTGATCATAGTGTGTTTGCAGTCAGGAAACAGAGAGAGAGAGAGAGAGAGAGAGAGAGAGAGAGAGAGAGAGAGAGAGAGAGAGAGAGAGAGAGAGAGAAGAGAGAGAGGGAGAGATATGCTGGAGCTCATGAATTCATGCTTTCAACCCCTTTCCTTTCCATCCAGCTGAGACACCCATCTCTGCGATGCTGGCACCCACATTCAGGTTGGGCCTTTTCTCTTTAGTTAAACCTCTGTAGAGATGTCATCACACAGGTCTGTCTCTTAGGTGACTCCAGATACAGTCCCTGGAGATTAACCATCACAGGGGTGGTCCTATCTTAGAACAAGCTACGCTGCCCAGTCAGAGCTAAACGGAAACAGCTAAAGTGCTGGATGCTGATACCCACCTCTGCCCATGACCTTGGTGAACCTCAGGTGTGTTGTTCAGGCTGACCTTCATGAAAATAGGGTGGGGTAAAGGAGTTCTTTAGCAGAGAAGACCATATAGACCTAAAGGGGAGTTGCAGCTTATGGGGGGATATGGTAATGCATTTTCACCAGAAAATAACGTTGGAGCTGCTTTCAAAAAATTTTAAAATTTAATGTAATTGTCAAAGAATAAGAAAGCCACTTGAAAAACTAATACATATATTGTAAAATGTCCAAATAACATGAAGTGGCCTTCTCTCCACCTCTGTTTTCAGCCTATAGCTGCCTTAGTGAATTAGCAGTTACCAGTGGGTTCCTGCAGAGTTCTCATGTAAATACAGTGAATTCAAACATGTCGTCCCTCTGTTATAACATGCTAGGAAGAACATATGACCTCCATGTGTCTCAGGACCACGCGACCCTAACAAAATTTAACAGTGTAGGCTTTTGTTTGTTTACTTTACAAATCAGGAGACTTAAGCTGAATTAAAAAAAAAAATCAGATTGCAGGCAACCAAGAAAAGCTGGCAGGGGTGGGGGAGAGGGACTTCTTTCCAGGGAGGAGCACAGCAATTGGTTGTCCAGAGCCAAATGGCCATCCCTGAAAACATGTATACAAGTAGCACCAAACAGACTCGAGGCCATGGCCTTGAAGGAGAGCGTGGAGGGATATATGCGAGAGTCTGGAGGGAGTAAAGGGAAGGCAGATAGATTACTGGATATTTCACACACACACACACACACACACACACACTTTCTATAAACACTTGAAGGTTAAATACAGAAAGCTTGCTTTAAGTATATGAAATGGCAGGTGAGAAACACTGTAACCTAGCAGCTCAGAGGCCTCTGGAGTGAGTACAGGGGGTGGGGCTGCTGTCTACTCCTGCTTTGTTTTAGTGTGGTGTGTATGTGTGTTCGTGTGTGCATGTGCACGTATATGTGTGTGTTGCTAGTAGTAGTCCTAGTTGGCCTGGAACTCGTGAAGCTGGCCTTCCTGCCTCTGGCTCCTGAGAACTGAGATTACAGGTTCCATGCTGAGCCTGGCTCCTGAGAACTGAGATTACAGGTTCTATGCTGAGCCTGGCTCCTGAGAGCTGAGATTACAGACTCAGTGCTGAGCCTGGTTCCTGAGAGCTCAGATTACAGACTCAGTGCTGAGCCTGGCTCCTTTATTTCTGTTTTAGAAATCACTTTATTGTCGTGAACTCCCAAATAAAAACTTTACATTACAGTGAGGTAGCCATTTAAACAAACACTTTCTCAGTTCCAAATTCAGTGGACTTCAGTCAGAATGGCCATTTAGAAAGCATGGAAGTTTGCCTGGAGTTTTATACTTTCACTATCAATTACATTTTTATGGATTTATCCATAAAAAATATGGTAAAATTGAAACCAGAAAGCCAACTAGTTATATCCTTTGACCGGCCAGCAGGTTCAGTTATTCCAGAGTCCTGAAGAGGCACTATCTGAAAGAACATGGGTGAGAGAGAGAATGGAGACCATGCAAAATTCTCTTGTCAAGGTCTCGTTTATTGAAGCAAGTTTTGTCTTAAATACTTCTCCAGTGGAGAACGCGGGCAGGGGGAAAAGGGGAAAGGGGGAAGGAGAAAGGGGGAAGGGATTCGACAGTTCCGCAGCGCAGCGGGGTAGTGGCAAGGTCAGTGGTTAGAACACCTGCTGTTAGCCATAAGCAAGAAATAATGGGGGCACTCTATGGTGTTTTCGGGACCTTGAGTCTCTTAGATTAGCACACAATGTTTTAGTTAACTTTAAGTTTTCTGGAGTCGTGGTGGAAAGGCACACAGTCATGGCGGAGAGGCGTGGCGCTGTAATCAAAAATAGGCTTTGGGGGACTGGCGGTAACAGATGCAAGCAGCAGGGACCGGCGTGGAGGCAGAGGCAAGCGGCGGGGACCAGAGAGGTCCGGCTCAGCAGCAGCCGACGCAAGCGGCGGGGACCGGCACAGCTGCAGAGTCACACACGAGGCAGGGAAGGGCCCGTAATGAGAGCAGATGTCCCACTGCGGTTGGATCAAAGAGAAAGGCCCCTTGTTGGCAAGGTCACTGGCAAACGGGGAGTCTGGTCCTGATCCTGAAGACCCTCCGGAGGGGTGAGAGGGTTCTTGGCCTGTGGCAGGAACCAGGAAACAGAGCGAGGGCA
>NC_022021.1:3402646-3405828 GCF_000317375.1 Microtus ochrogaster
AGAAAAGGGCTGGAGCTAAAGAGCCAAGCAGTGATTGAAAGAATGCGGTGTCCGTGTAATTATTTCGGGTAAAGCTAGCCGGGCACAGCCCCGCCGCTCCTATTACTACACCCTGTGAGAAAGGAGAGGCCTGAAATGGCCCCTAACACACCTTTCATGACTATTATTATTATTATTTGTGTTTTTTTTTTTAAACAAGGTTTCTCTTTATAGACTTGGCTGTCCTAGAACTCTGTAGACCAGGCTGGCCTTGAATTTAGAGATCTGCCTGCCTCTGCCTCCCAAGTGCTGGGACTAAAGGCCTACACCACCACCTTCTGGCTGATTTTTTTTTTAAAACTATGATAGATTATACATAACATGAAGCTTACCATTTTGCTTTAATTTTCTGACAAGGTCTTGCTATGTGACCCAGGCTGGTCTTTAATTTGTGGATGTAAGTATTCAAGAAAGCCTTCTGAGCAGTAAGAACTCAGAGAGCTCTAGACTGAGTGCTGAGGTCAGGCTGCTGCCTGTCTATGCCACCTTCCCCCCGCTGTGTGTGTGTGTGTGCACGCGCCACCTGTCCATCTTGTTCATTTCTGCAGTGTTAAATACATTCATGGTCTGTTACCTTCACCAAGAGTTTCTGAAACTTTGAACCCCAAACAGAAACAGTGAGTATTAACCTACAACTCTCTAGCCCCCATGCCACATTGCACCTCTATTAACTGCTATTTAATTCAACTTTCTCGATAACTCTTACTATTCAAAATGCTGCATAAAGTCAAATCACATGGGATTTCTCCTTTTTGGTCTGGCTTACTTTATTCAATACACTGTTTTCAATGTCCATCCAAGGTGTAACATGGCAGAATTGAGATCATTGTATGTACATGCTGGCAGTGGCTCATTTGCTGCCATATACTTCAGTCATTGCTAATGGAAACTGACTGAACAGCCAAGCACACTAGTCAAGCACTTTGAGAGATCATCTCTATCTACAGCAGATGCTCTTAGACTAACAGTGGAGAGTGGGAAGGGAAAAGTCTATTCCAGACCAACAGGAAGCTGAAGAAAATAGGATGGGGGGTGGGATGTCTCAGTTGCTAATGTGTGTGCTCCTCAAGTGTGGGGACCTTTGTTCTAATCCCCAGCACTATGTAAAAAGCCAGGTGTGGTGGTGTACACACCAGCCATTCCAATGCTAGGCTGGCAGAGACAGGAGTTCTCAGGCTTGCCAGCCGATAGTCTAGCCTGTATCCAAAAATAAGTTACGTTACACTTAGCTGGAAATTTCTCTCCTGCATGCTGGTTCCAGAATAACTACTCTGAGACTTAATATTAATTACAAACTGTTTGACCTATTAGCTTAGATTTTTATTAACTAGCCCTTACAACTTAAATTAACCCATTTCTGTTATTTGATATCTTACCACAAGATTCATGGCTTGTTAACTCACATCTTCTTTCTCTGGCAGCTGCTGGTGTCTCCCAGACTCTGCCTTCTTTTTTGTTTGGATTTTCCACCTAGCTGTATTCTGCTCTGCCATAGACCAAAGTGCTTCTTTATCAATTAATGGTAATAAAACACATTCAAGGACTACAGAAGGGCATCCCACATCAGGAGAATACACAGAAATATGTACATACGCATATATACACTTGTAGAAAAAATATAAAAAGAACAGGAGACAATATTAAAGTCTATCAGATAAAATAGACATTAAGAAAAATAGTAACATGTTGTGGAATATTTAACTATGCAAAGATGTGTTATGTTTGTTTATGTTGTGGATGGAATATTACTTTAACTGTGTAAGGGTGTGTTGTATTTTTTTATGCTACATTTGTTTAACAATGTAAGGATGTGTGTTTAATTATGTAAAGATGTGTTGCATCTGTTTCACCTTGCCTGCCTAAGGCACCTGATCTGTCTAATAAAGAGCTGAATGGCTAATAGGGGTAGAGAGAGGAGCTGGGGCTGGCAGGCAGAGAGATAAATAAGAGGAGGACTCTAAAGAATGAGAAAGAAGGGAGGAGAGGATGAAGGGGAAAGAAAGGGACACACCCAGTACCAGAAGCCATGCAGCCGCAGCCACCAGCCAGACAGAGAAGCATGAAAGGAACATTCAGGAGGAAGAAAGGTCAAAAACCCGAGGCAGAACATAAATGTGGAAAACCAGGTAACGTTGAAAGAGCTGACCAGAAACAAACTAAACTAGGCCGAGCATTCAAAACTAATAATAAGTCTTTGAACTTGGGAGCTGGTTGGCGACTCAAAAAAAAAAAAAAAAACAAAACAAAAACAAAAAACAAACCTGGTATAGTAACATAATAATGATTTTAACAGAAATATAATAAAAACAGGAGAATTAAAATCTAAGTATCATCAGGATCGTGTTTGGAAAATCTTTGTTACTTTCTCCTCTTACTTCCAGTTTTACTTGCTGAGGATTCAGTCACCCTAGAGAAGGACGGAGCCTGCAAAAATTAAATGAAAAATGACAGAAAGAAACCAACCTTAAGTTTAAAGTTGTAGCCCATTCGAGATGATGAGACCTGGTGTGACCTCACTCCAGCTACCCCGCCAAGAGCCGTCTTTCTGACCAAGCTGTCGGCAATGTACACACTACCGTCCTACCATCTCTTATAGCCATCTTGGTGCTCAGAATAGCTGTGGTGGGATCACAGCTCCTGACCTCAGGAGCCCTTGTTTGTTCTAATCATGGTCCAAAACCAATTCAGATAGGTAACGAGAAGCCACAAAGTGCTTGTCCACTTTATCGTAAGAACTGTCCTGAAAAGGGAGAGATTTGTGGAGTATTGTGTTACTAGCTAGGGGCTTGGGGCAGGTTCATTTCTCTGTCAATCAAAGGTTTAAAAGGCTGAGAAAACCTGATTACCTTGAGTAGCCGCAGGAAATATCTCAGACACAGCAGGAAGCAACAGGAAATAGCTCAGATGCAGCAGGAAGCAGCAGGAAATAGCTCGGATGCAGCAGGAAGCAGCAGGAAATAGTTCAGATGCAGCAGGAAATATCTCAGACACAGCAGGAAGCAACAGGATATAAATAGCTCAGCCATAGTAGGAAGCAGTGGGAAATAGCTCAGATACAGCAGGAAACAGCAGGAAATATCTCAGATACAGCAGGAAACAGCAGGAAATATCTCAGATACAGCAGGAAACAGCAGGAAATATCT
>NC_022021.1:3405928-3415674 GCF_000317375.1 Microtus ochrogaster
GATACAGCAGGAAACAGCAGGAAATATCTCAGATACAGCAGGAAACAGCAGGAAATATCTCAGATACAGCAGGAAACAGCAGGAAATATCTCAGAGGCAGCAGGAACAGTGACAGGCACCTGAATGAAAAGAAAAGGATGTGACTGCTCCTAGGTACAGGGGAGGAGAAAGTTTACGGTAGACAGAAGGGAGAGCATAGCCAGAGGCAAGGGCGTCTGGGACAGTCCAGAGTGAACCAGGCCGTGTGCGGAGAGGGGGAGGGGAAGGCGAGAAGGGAGAGCCAGAAGAGTCCAAGGTAGACACAAGACAAAAGGATGGGTAACCAAAATGGATGGGTTCTACGGAGAAGGGTAGCTGGGGGAAGGGCAGGCCAGCCTCTGGGCTGGAGAAGTTTAGGGGTGTGCCAGCCATACTCTGTAACAGGCAGCGACTGAGAGGTGCTGGGAGAACCTGCTGATCGGGTATGCTATGGGATGTTGAATAGGTAACTCAGCCAGTTGTCCGGTGTTTGAGAATAAGTCCCTTTTCCCCTGGAGGACTCCGGGTGTAAGTGATTTTTGTTGGCCAGGGATGGGTCCTTTCCCCCTAACAATGAACTGGTCTATTTATTTAGACAAAGAAAGTTCCACAGCTTATACACACAGGTAGTATACCCAGGTCTGACTTTCAGCTTATCTGACCAGCGTGGATTTGTCCCCAAGAGCGTGGGGTGGAACCCTACTGCTGAGAGAAAAAGTCTGTGTCAAGCCGCTAGGCCGATGCTTCCTTCCGGTCAGGGGAATGATGGAGAAGATCCGAAAGTTTGCTGGTTTTATCTGTCTGTGGCCCTTTCCCTGTTTGCTTGACAGGGATCTAATTCCTGCCCCCTCTATACATGGGCAATTACTTTTCTCACCTCTAGATGGAGCTAGCTAAAAGCAATTTGACAGCATTTAGCTACAAGAGTAGACTTGCAAAGCTATTTAAGTATTCTGCATAGCCAAAGTAGAGCTGGCCTGACCTTACAGATCGCTGTTTGCTCGCTGTGTTTCTAGATGCATGGCACAATAAGCTGTTAGAGTCTTAACCATAGAAGAGAAATTTAACAAACCCCATGCATGCATGCCCAAGCCCATTACAAAATGTGCACACTGGGGTTTGACGGTCACAGGAACAATTGTTTAGTTCTTAGTTCTCAAGAGTTCAGGATATTTTCTCTGGGACGGGGGAGGGGGAGGAAAAAAAGAAAAACTGAAGACCGGGGAACATAGACATCAAACAGTAACCAGGACCTGCACATCCAGACCTTCTCTGGAAGGAGCAGGCCTGTCCTTGCAGGCTGCCTGGGCTTCCCTCACCTTCCCAGGTGTTCTGAGGATGGGGGCCACACCGAGAACTGCAGGAGACTCCATGCTGTTTGGTGTCTGAGGCTAGTCCACAAGCCTTTTCCCGAGTGTCCCTTTGTATTCTCTTTCCTTGACCTGTACTTGGTCATCCTGCAAATCCTGTTCTCACTTAAACACGCAAAGACTCCCTAGTAATACCATAATAGGAATTTCTTATTTTTAAGGATTTATTGTTATTATTTTAAAGATTTATTTATTATGTGTACAGTGCTCTATCTGCATGTATGCCTGCGGCCAGAAGAGGGCGCCAGATCTCATTCTAGATGGTTGTGAGCCACCATGCGGTTGGGAATTGAACTCAGGACCTCTGGTAGGGCAGCTAGTGCTCCTAACCTCTGAGTCATCTCTCCAGCCACATATTATTATTATTTTGCATGTGCACATGTGCATGTGCTCTTGTGCAAGAGTGTACAGATACACATGAGAGCAGGTGCCCATACTGGCCAGAGGAGTTGGGTCCCACTGGGGCTGGAATTACATGTAATTGTGAGTGGGGGCCATCGGCCTTCTGATTTGGGTGCTGGGAATCAAACACAGGTTCTCTAGAAAAACAGTACTTGCTCTTAACTGCTGAACCATCTCCCCAGCTTTTATGACATGTTTATTACAAATATGAAATATCTGTTACAGGGCTGGAGAGATGGCTCAGTGGTTAAGAGCACTGCCTGCTCTTCCAAAGGTCCTGAGTTCAATTCCCAGCAACCACATGGTGGCTCACAACCATCTGTAATGAGGTCTGGTGCCCTCTTCTGGGCTGCAGGCATACACACAGACAGAATGTTGTATACATAATAAATAAATAAATATTTAAAAAAAAAAGAAATATCTGTTACAAATACGAAAACTAAAGTTTTAGTCAAACTTTTTGTTTTGTTTTATTGAGACAGGGTTTCTCTGTGCAATCCTGGCTAACCTGGAACTTACTCTGTGAACCAGACTGGCTTTGAACTCACAGAGATCCGCCTGCCTCTTTCTCCTGAGTGCGGGATTTAAAGGCGTGCACCATTACCACCTGATTTTTGCAACTCTTTAGATTAACTTTCTCCATGTTTGTAAAAATGAAAATTAGACCATCTAGTTGTGGTGGCGCACACCTTTAATACCAGCACTTGGGAGGCAGAGTCAGGCGGATCTCTGTGAGTTCAAGGCCAGCCTGGTCTACAAGAGCTAGTTCCAGGACAGGTTCCAAAGCCACAAAGAAACCCTGTCTCAAAAAACCAAAAAAAAAAAGTGTAAAAAAAAATAAAAGAATGAAATGCATTTAGTATATCTGTGTACATGTTAATACTTAAAAATAATTTTTCTTTTTTCATGTATATGCATGTACATATGTGGCTAACATGTGTGGGTGCACATGCAAGTGGGCGTGAGTTCATTGTGGAAGCCAGCAGTTGGTTTCAGAATCATCTCTCATTGCCCTTCCTCCTCATTCAGAGAGACCAGGGTCTCTCAGTCAAACTCAGAGCTAATCAATTACAGCTAGTCTACCAGCCTGCGTTGGAAATCCTCTGTCTGCTTTAATGGCACTTTAATGTCTATGGCTTTCTGGTAAATTGGAGTTTAGTTTCGGTTGTGAGGCTAGCCTTTAGTGGCTGAGCCATCTCTCCAGCCCCCTCCCCCCCAAATTGCAGTTTTTGGAGTGATAATTCTGAATAATTCCAATCTGCTCAGATTTTAATGTCACCAATTCATTCATAGATTTTGCTTTGCGATTTTGAAGAGATGTTTGAGTCTGTCTGAAGACAGGGCACCAGATGGACGACGTCACGAGGAGGACCCCTGGCCTGTGCTCTAGACTCTGGGCCATTTACCCCGTTGGCTCCTGCAGCGTTCTATTTTGTAGCTCTCTCTCTCATCCTTACTTTCACACACACACACACACACACACACACACACACACACACACACACACACACACACCCTTTGATTTCAAACCCTTGGCTTTGATGTGAGCAAACTGTTTCTGAGCCTTTGTGAGGCACTCTTGAGTTTTCTGGGTTAACATCACTGGCTTCTCAGTTAACCTGTGAATTCCCTGGAGCTCTTTGAGGAAAGCTGGTTGACTTTTAGTGAGATGCAAAGTGCGGTTTAAGCAGGTAAGACACCACCTGCAAAGGAAGGCAGGTATAAAGGTGTGTGTCCTAGGGTGACTTCGTCCCTCACCTGTCCGCACAGCGCCACACTCTGTCCTAGGTCACACCTTCATCAGTTTCTTCTATATGTCCTTCCAGCATGTCTTTATAGAAACACACTGGTGCACACTAGAAATACATATTAAATACATATCGTTTTCTCATCGCCACCCCCACCCCAGGGTTTCTCTGTGGCTTTGGAGCCTGTCCTGGAACTCGCTCTGTAGACCAGGCTGGCCTTGAACTCACAGAGATCCGCCTGCCTCTGCCTCCCGAGTGCTGGGATTAAAGGCGCACACCACTACCACCAGCTTATTTTCCCATTTTCTTACACCAAGATGAGCACACTGTACCTCGGAGGTTTTTCTTATCAGTACACAGAGATCTGCTCCTATCCCTTTTACAACAGCGAGTTTTATATTGCTCAACTGTCCTTTTTCATCCCTGGTGCTTGCTTTGGAAATCAAAGGTACCTATTATCTCTTTTTATATCTGAGCTTTTATGAGGCACAATTAAATCCGAGTTAGGGATTTTATTGATAATTGTGGAGATCTCTGCTAGCTCGTAATTATCCAGCTAAATTAGCTCTGCTGTTCTGTGTGTTTGTGGTGGGGGTGGCTGCATGTGAAGCCAGAGGTCAGAGGTCAGAGGTCAGCCTCCAGCCTTGCTCCTCAGGCCCTGTACACCTTGATGTTTGAGACAGGATCTCTTACTGGGGGACCCAGAACTTAGGCTGGGCTTGCAGGTCAGTGGGCTCCAGGAACCAATTATTTCTGTATCCCTTAGTGGAGGTGTGTCTTTGTTGAAGGAGGAGTGTCCATGTTGGAGGAGGTGTGTCTCTGTGGATGGGTTTTCAGACCCAGTGTCTGTCTCTCTGCCTGTTGCCTAAGGATCAGGATGTAAAGTTCTCAGTTACTGCCCCAACACTATGCCTGTTTGTTCCCCACTATGATGATAATAAATTAGCCCTCTAAAACTGTGAAGAATCCCCCAATTAAATGCTTCCTTTTATAAGAATTGATGTGGTCAGGCTGGAGAGAAGGCCCAGAGGTTAAGTGCGGCGAACTCCTCGACCAGCGAGAAAGAACGACCACCACACGAGGATTCTTCTCAGATCACGCTTTACTGGAGTGCACTTGGTTGAGAGATAACCGAAGCAAAGGGGCCCCGAGAGCGCTAAGGCAGCTGCTTATATAGGGAATTGGCACATGGGTCGCCCTGTGATTGGCTGCCACCATCAGCTGACACCAGACTGCTTCGGGATAGGCCTAGGGACCATTATCCACCACGCATGCGGGGAGCGGGGGACACGCAGCTCTCAAAGGCATAAGCCAAATATGGAGTAGTTTATAACCAACAAGACAGGATGTGGCGCCATCTTGTAATGGCGATCTTGTCCAGCTCCCTGCAGTTAAGAGCACTGGCTGCTCTTCAAGAGGTCCTCAGTTCAAGTCCCAGTAACCACGTGGTGATTCATAACCATCTATAATGAGATCTGATGCCCTCTTCTGGTGTATAGGCATATATGCAGGCAGAACACTGCATGCATAAAAAATAAATCTTTAAAAAAAAGTTGACGTGATCCTGGTGTCTCTTCATAACAATAAAATAATGACTAAAGCAGATATAAATAGCACAATGGCCAAGAAGTAGAGTCAGTGTGACGTGGGCGAATCTTCAGCATCCTAAACTGTAGATACTTACTGCTAGATCACAGAATCATAGAGTCACAGTGTTTAGGCTGAAGAGCATCTTATAAGTGAATATTTCTTGAGTGTTGTCATGTGTGTGGGTATGTGTGTGTGTGTGCATACACGCACATGCAATCCTCTTGACTGTTGTTTCCGTTTTTAATTGGTGTATACCTTTATGAATCACTTTGAAAGACAGCATTGCTATTTAAAATGGAAACCCTTAGTAGAAAATAGTTCGATTGCTGGCTGTAAAGAGATGACTCTCGTGGAAGGAAGAAGTATGAGACCATAAAAATTCAGATATTTCATTGGCACTATTATCTCCCTTCCTCAGAACTGAATATGGAAAAGATGAGACTTCTTACTAAAGATGTTCTAGTCAAACCATTTTTCAATTTTTTTTTTTTGCCTTGATAGCAGTGTTGGTATGAGGTTTTATGTAAGCACCATCTGCTGCTATGAAGTTTAGCACCTTCTCTCCCCTGTGGAGCCAAATGATGACATTTGGCTAACCAACAATGGTACTTTGGGGCTGGTTCCGGCAGGTTGTCTAGAAGGCAACATAGTCAGTGAGGAGCCATTTCCTTAATGACTGTCCCCAGGCCATTCCTTTCTTGTGAATTTCAGCTTTCTGCTTTGCTTTTGACCATTCTTCTGAGTTGCAAAGGGTTATAATGTTTGCCAGCATCTGGACCTGCAGCATCCTCCAGATTTGCATGCTTACTGCTTTAGAGACTAGACACTGGCATTGCATAGTCCTTGACTCTCAGTTTTCTTGGGATTTGGGTTTATTTTCCAAGAAATGGACACATTAGAAAGCCATGGGGTGGGGATGGAGAGATGGCTCAGTGGTTAAGAGTCTCTTCCTGGGGACCTGGGTTCAGTTCCCAGCACCCACAGCAGGCAGTTCAAAACCACCTGTAACTAGAGCTCCAGGAGATCCTATGTCTTCTGTGACCTCTGTAGGCACCCACATGTATGTGCACATATCTATACACAGACACACATAATTAAAAATAAAAACTAAGTCTTCTTTAAAACAGCTTTACTGTAAGAATCAACATTATTTTTATTACTATTTCTATTCTTCACATTTTTATTTTTTGGAGTTGTAGCTCTGTGGTCTTATATGACTCATAGCTTATCCTATATATACTACTTTCTCCTGTAAAAATATAGTCCAAAGATATAAGTTGCATTGCCATTCCATTAATGGAGAAGGGGGTGTTTTAACAAAATTAATTTTCCTTGGGCCACTTTGGCCTAATACTCAACAAATCATATCACCAACCAATAAATAAATACATAAATAACCCAACCAAATGCCATTGGCTTGAACACAGATGCACCAGTAAGCTGGGAAAGAAAGAAAACAAAGGGCCAGACATTAGATGTGGCAGAACTACATTGAAATTTAATAGTTGATGATGTGCAGTAGTATATTTATTTATTTGTTTGTTTACTTAGGCATGCCTTTTAGATAGGGTCTCACTGTAGACTACGTAGTCCAAACTGCATTGCCCTTGAACTTTGAATCCCCTTGAAAATGCCTACTATATGCCAGAATTACCACAAATGTCTACTGAGTGGTCAGTGTCACCACATCTAGCAAATGATTTTTTTAATTGCAATCCAGTATATAAATTGTATTTCAGGTTTTAATCCCGAGGACCTAGGAATTGTGTCTTATTTTCAGCTGTGTAGTGTTGGGTCCAGGGGGGTCATGCAAAGATGGGGACAGACCATCAAAATCTAATAAACCAGAAGCAAACTTTATTTCAGAAACCAGAATCCAGGAAACAATAAAAAAATTAAAAAAAATCTCTATGGGGCACAAACAGCTTATCAGCTAGCTGAGACCACAGCCAGAGATGGATTTTAAGGCTGTGGCAAAAAGCCGGTTCCTGGACCCACCTTTTTATAGTAGAGGCACCAAGCATTAGGTCTGAAAAAAGGAATTTCTACAATCTCAAGGTAAAACTCAGATACAGATGGTGTAGGAGGTCCTTCTGTTTATGTGTTGCTTTCATTGGTTGAATAAAGAAATTGCCTTGGCCTAGTTAATAGGACAGAACATAGGTAGGCGGAGTAGACAGAACAGAATGCTGGGAAGAAGGGCAGAGGGGCAGAAGTCACGGATCTCCTGCCTGAGATGGACGCTGGTTAGAATCTTGCTGGTAAGCCACAGTCACATGGCGATACACAGATTTACTAGAAATGGGTTAAATTAAATGTAAGAATTAGCCAATAAGAAGTTAGAGCTAAAGGGCCAGGCAGTGTTTAAATGAATACAGTTTCTGTATGGTTATTTCGGGTGTAAGATAGCTGGGCAGCCCACTCCTTCTGCAACACACAGATTGCTTACTTTACAATCTCCATTAACAGAGTTTTTTTTTAGTTAAACTAGTGTTTGCACTTACTCTATTGTCTTTCTTAGTACTTCCAGGTGTTGTTTGCTGAAGCCTTGTGTGCTCTCCTTTGATGCTGCCAGTTTCACATAGCAGGGATAATGCACAACCCAGAGGTCATAGATCTATTTCCTAAAAGTTGACTCAGCTCATATCCATAGGCTAGCTCTCAGTTTGCAGAGAGATGCTTTGGCCTTGTAAATAGAGCTATGGGTGGGTTGTAAAGCAAAATAACCCACTGTTAATAGTTAATCCTCAAGCTGCTGAGAAAACTGCTGACAATCTGTTCTCATTCTCCTAGGCTTACAACTTTATATTTCTTTATTTCTACATTCCTATTTCTGGAATCTGCATTTTTATTTTCTTATTCTTGGACTCTTCATGTAGGTGTCTCCCTTCAATGACCTGACTCGTCTGACCAACCACTTCACTCGTGTGTGAGCCTAGCTGGACCTGGGCTCTGTATCCTAAGAGGCTCACACAGCCTGGATGCCAGAGGAGGCTGCAGTCACTATCAGGGCCTCTGCTTAGAGTCTCACAGTTGGGCTGCTGGCTCCTCCCACAGTGAATGATCTGAGCCTTCTTTCAGAGGAAATTCGTAGAAGTTTCTGCTTGGTATGTTTGTTTGCATTTGTTAAGTGTGGTCATTTAGCTTCTTTGGGGTTATTTTATTTTAAAGCAAGTTCATCCCTGGAATGCATGCATTCTAATCTGCATTTGGCCAGACTGGGATAAAGGACCGGCTCATCAGGGGAGCCTTTTACATGCCAAGTTGTACGAGTAACTGGGTGGGTTAATGTACCTCACAGGGGAGTTGTTAGAAGTCCATGTGACTGCAGTCCTGCAGTTATGATCTCCTCTCAGCATTGTTTGAGGTCTATCGATCTGATTCTAACATCAACTAATTCCAAACATTGATGGGGAGTATGGAGTCCTTCTCCATCGAGGGTCTATCTTCCCAATTGACCCTAACTTCTGTCAAGTTGACATAAAACTAGTCAGCCCCAAATCTGAATTTATTTACTTATATATTTTATTTTCTGTGTGTGACTATTTTGCCTGCATGTCTGTCTGTATGCATGTGTACCATGTGCATGCCTGGTGCCCTATGGGGGTCAGAAGAGTGAACTGATTTCTCTGGAACTGGAGTTATGGATGTTTGTGAATAAATGGGGAACAGAGCCTGGGTCCTTTGTGGGAACAAGAGCTCTTAACCGCTGAGCCCTCCCTCCAGCCCTGACAGAACTGACACGATGGCATAGCTGGGAAGTTCCACACCTGCTCTCATAATACGCTGCAGTCAAAATGTGAGTAACCTAAAATATTGTATAAAATGATTTCCAGGCCATGCGTATCCATTGTATTATGTGGAAACATTTAATATTTTAACCTGACTTCTAAGATAGATATATAAATTCAGTTGCCTTGAATTTAGTTCAGTGAGAGCCACAGGAGACTTCTGGAAACTCCCAGGGCTGTAAGGAAGCAACTCTGCCTTACTTGAAGGCATGGGCAGCTGAAGGAACCTGCACAGCAAGGTTACTCCCTGCCTCATCCTTTTCACAGTTGCATGTCAAAGTTATAATGGTCAGGTGACTTCACTGCCATCTTAACTGAGTGGCTTTTCCATACAACATACGACTGCTGCCATTTTGACTGAGGTCAGGTGACCTTACCACCATCTTAACTGAGGTCGTGTGACTTCGCTGCCATCTTAACTGAGAGTCAGATCAGGTGACGAAGTCTCTCCATCTTTACTGAGGTATACCCTTCTTGGTCCCCCTGTTTACTTACGTTTTTGTCTCTAAATTCCTCTTGCTGACTCTGTTGCATGTGTGTTTTGAGCAGTGGCTTGCCTTTGGTGGGGCCCACCAAGAGTATCCACTTCACTCAATTCCTACTCACTCTGTGTGTGTTTGTGTGTTCATACATGTAACTTAAATTTAATTATTAAAAACTTTTCATAACAAAAAGAGACAGGTTGGCTCCTAGCAGCAGTACCCTACTTCCTCCAAAAAAGACAGAAGCCGGGGCTGTGGAGATGGCTCAGTGGTTAAGAGCTCTGCCTGCTCTTCCAAAGGTCCTGAGTTCAATTCCCAGCATCCACATGGTGGCTCACAACCATC
>NC_022021.1:3415825-3417483 GCF_000317375.1 Microtus ochrogaster
TGAAAGAACAATACTCAAATTTATATAAAAAAAAAAAAGACAGAAGCCAAAGGGCACAAAACAACCAACGTCATCCACAATTAGCTTCAACTGCCAAGCGCTGACCACTGGGAAAAACTGCCTTTTATTTAAACGGAATTTCTCCAGATGTGAACAGAATCTATGGACTCGATAGCCTAGCTGCTCAGGTCAAGGTAGGCTTCTCTTCCTACAGATTTCTTAGCCCACAGGATCTTCTGGAGCCTGGCAGGCCCTGCACTAAACAACAAAAGACAACTATGCCTTCAGCGACCATGGAGGACCCTGAGGAGTCCAACCAAGTAAGGTCTCTGTTGTTTTTTAATCAATAACTCAAGTAAAATTTCATCCTTCTCAAAGATCTCTGATGCAGTTTGACAGCTGAGAGGTTTTGTCAGTTTAAAAGGACATCTTCACCAAACGAATTTCAGTAAAATACAAATACAAGACCTGCAAGTTATAAAGGTGTGAGGACAAATACAGGCTGCCTTCCTAGTATTAAAATTACTTTTCATTGTGCAAAAATATCTGTCACAGTTATTCTGACATAAATATGCTACTGTTTATATAATGTATATGTCTAAAATTTCTGTTTTCACAAACCCAAAAAATTATTGTGAGTTCCAGGGAGCTGAATTGAAGGATCCACCTTAAACAGATCAGATACATCCCCTCAATTCCCTGGCCCTAAAATGTTTTTCCTAAACTTAACTTTATCCTCTGTTCTGCCAATACCTTAAACAGGTGTAAGATACACCAGACATTTCCATACCACAAACACTGGACAGGAACAAACAGACCAGCTATGTCAGGATGTGACTAGCACCCAGATTTCTAAGGTTCCCCCCACGAAGATGGCACCCACAAATAAGCAGGAAGCAGTCTTTAGAATCCACTGCCCCAATACCTTTATCCTGTTGTGCCTAAACTTCTGCCTTTTTATTATAAAAAAGAGATGGGAATGAAATGGTCTGCTCTGTTCCTTTAAGAGACAAGTCAGCCCTCCCCCTGTTTGCCAGGCAGACTGATCTTCAGCTTCCAAGCCTGAAAGAGTCCTACCTTTTCTGTCTCCCTCTGGAAGAGGCGGCTTCTGTCTCTCTCCACTTCCTCTCTCTCTCTCTCTCTCTCTCTCTCTCTCTCTCTCTCTCTCTCTGCCCCTCTCTCTCTGCTCTTCTCTCTTCTCCTCTTCCTTTCCATAACCCAGTAACTAAATATCCAGCCTCACTCTGCATGGTGGCGTCTGTCTCCCTGCCTGGGACCAGCTGCCTTCGGAGACCTGTGGCGTGATCTCCTGATTCACTGCCCCTCGTGGCCCACTGCAGACACTTGGGGAACTGCCGTCCCTGCCTGGGACTGGCTGCTCTTGGAACCTACTGCGTGCCCCTGCTCAGGAACCTGCGGCATGGTCTCATGGCCCGCTGCCCACTGCAGCCACTTGGGAACCTGTAGCATTTTACTTAATCCATTACAAACGTCCTAGTCAAATACTTTGCCCCAAGGGGTGCCCCATCACTGAATTTTCTCCTTGGAGCCAACAGATCAGCTGTATCTTGCCTGCCCGCCATGCTGTTGTTGCCTCTTTTCCTCATATTTCGGGAACTTTTGCAGTATTGTTTTCCTTTCTTTCTTTCTTTCTTTCT
>NC_022021.1:3417583-3428030 GCF_000317375.1 Microtus ochrogaster
TCTCTCTCTCTCTCTCTCTCTTTCTTTCTTTTCTTTCTTTTTTTTTGAGACAGGGTGTCTCTGTAGCTTTGGAGCCTGTACTGGAACTAACTCTTGTAGACCAGGCTGGCCTTGAACTCACAGAAATCTGCCTCCCAAGTGCTGGGATTAAAGGCGTGTAACACTATGTGACACTACCACCTGGCTTTCTTTTTTAAAAACACATTTGTGGTCTGGAGAGATGGCTCAGTGCTTAAGAGCACTGGCTGCTCTTCTGGAGGTCCTGAGTTCAATTCCCAGCAACCACACGGTGGCTCACAACCATCTGTAATGAGATCTGGTGTCCCCTTCTGGCCTGCAGGCATAACACAGTATATATAATAAGTAAATATTAAAATATTAAAAAAATAAAAACACATTTGTTTTTATTATTATTTTTAAGTGTGTGTGTGTGAGTGCATGTGTATATACGTGTGTGCGCATGCATGTGTGTGCACGTGTGTCGTGTGTGTGCGCACATGCGTGCGTGCGTGCGTGCGTGCGTGCGTGCGTGCGTGTGTGTGTGTGTGTGTGTATGTCCATATGTGCAAACCTACCTCAGGTCCCAGTAGAGGTCAGAGGAGTTGAAAGTTAAATCCCTCCCCTGTAGCTAGAGTTACAGACAGTTGTGAGCCACCTGGCATCCATATTCGGAACTGAATCTGGAAGAGCAGTGTGGGTATACTCTTCACCACCCTCCCCATCCTTTTCTTTTTGAGAGGGTCTCACTCTGCAGCCCTGGTCGGGACTCACTTTAAAAAACAAACCAGGCAGGCTTCTACTCATTGTGTTGTGCCTGCTTGTGCCTCCTGAGTGTGAGGATTAAAGGGCTGGCCAGCCTGGCATGGTATTGTGTTTCAGTAGAAAAGGAACCTTGACCCATCAACATCTCTTCAGTGGCGCCTGGTGGCTTGTTCTTTACTTTGGGGCATAATAAACACAAGTCAGCACAAATGAGCTAACGGATGTCACATTTCTTTGTTTTTGTTCCTGGAGGACTAGGTGTGGCTGGCACCACTGGAGACTTGCCTAGGCTTCCGGAATCAGCTATTACCACCAACGTAACCACTTCAGTGGTCCAGGAAATGCTTGATATAAGGTGCTGATTCTGAAGGGAACGGCAGTTACTGCCTGCTTCTCAGCAGCAGCGCTCTTCTGCCTAGCGACCTCGGCGTGAGCGACCTTAGAGTAGGGACCAACAGCAGGGACTTAGCTTTCAACTGAACATTTCAGCCACTGCTTTGGTGTTTAAAGACATCCACGGCCTAACTGTCGCCCAGAAAAATAAGGAATTAATTACCCCTCCCGCTGAAGCTGGTGGGCACCTAAAGTAGTCATTTCCTGATAGAAACCATGACCACAAAACAAAGCCAATTGATTCCTGCCCACTCCTCCCGGTTCACTGCTAATCTTAAAGAACAAAACCGTTCCAGCTGGTTACACCAAAGGTCCCTGCAGGAGGGCTCCAATTTGTCCACTTCTGGGAGCCAGAGGGTACCAGTGGAACCTCGAGTTCCCCTGTCTGGGCTGTCTCCTCTGCTCACCCTTTAGGAAGATGTCCGTTCTACCAGTCCCTCGACGTTCCAGCCCTTCTGAGCGTTTATGCAGTGGTCGCATCGATGCTAAACTATAAGTAAGCCTTGCTGCCTCAGACAGGGAACCGTCCCAGCGCTTTGCTAATGTCTGCCAGGAACCCAGAATGTAACATCCAGTCAATCAATGAACTGCCAGCGGGAGATACAGGAAGATTTTCCAAGATTTGGAGCACAGGGGAGGTTACTCTTCCCTTCTTTCCTGGAGCCATATGCTTCTTCCCTTAGAAGATCTTCAAGGCAAGGTCAGAAATCACACAACTAATACTGGAAGGTTGGCAGTAGATCTAACAATAGGTTAGACCGTGCTTTAAAAAAAATTATTTTTGATTGATTCTTTGGGAATTTCGTATCATGCACCCCAATCCCACTCATCTCTCAGTTCCCCCACATCCACCCCTCACCCTTGTCGTGTCCCCCACAAAGGAAAAGACTAACAAGGGAATAATAAAAACAAGATAAAAACAAACAAGAAGGAAATAATAAAAAATATAAATAAGAATATCAACTTCAATTAAAAACAAACAAACAAACAAAACAAAGGAGAAGAAAAACACAGCAAAAGAACAAACACTTTGCTCCGCAGTCTTTGTTCTTGGTCCCCTTCATTTCTCTTAGCGGCACTGGGAGCGGCTGTGCACCATGCAGTAGACCCTGTTGTCCACACAGTTGCCTTGCAAATGTGCATTGTTGCAAGTGTGCATTGTTGCAAGTGTGCATTGTTGCAAGTGTGCATTGTTGCAAGTGTGCATTGTTGCAAGTGTGCATTGTATGTACAAGGTGCTGTTGGTCAGGTTCACGGCCTTTGGCCTCCACAGATTACACTTCCATTTTGATAGAAACCCCCACTGACTGTAACTTCCACAAAAAAAGAAATATACACACAGTAACCAGTTGCTATCTAAAAACTGAGATTATGGCAGACAGTTAAGTGACAGATAAAGGCATATAGTTTGCGTTATGCCCAGATCTGAGAAGTCCCCCCAAAACCAACAAGGAGACTAAGTCCCGAATGTAAAAACAAGGAGCCTTTATTCTATACAAGTTTGCAGACTCGGACTCTCCATATACCCAGCATGTTGGAGTGATCAGAGAGCCCCGAGCTCAGTTAGAGTTGGGTTTTTATAGTAGTAAAGGTGAGAGTGAGGGATTTCTAAGGTTCAGGACCCCTGATTGGCTGACATTTGTCTAGGGGTGTCCTGGTGAGTGTGTGCTGGCAGGTGATCCTATCTGCAATGGCCGGAACTTTAGGATTTTCCTTTGGATGGTCTGTTCTTGGGTGATACCTGGGTAATCTCAGTTAGTGATTCTGCCTGCGACCAGGTATTGCCTCAGGGCAAACTACTGAGACTCAGGCCTCTATTAAGCTTATCATGGCTGGGTCCTACACTGGCAGGTGATAATGGCTGGAAACATTAAGAGCTTCCTTTAGATGGTTTGTTTCTATTAAGCTTATTATGGCTGGGTCCTACAGATTGCACCCTCTTGAAAAACATTACAAAGCCAACAGATCTGTAATCGCAATCTTCTGGAGGTTGAAGCAGGAGACTATTGTAAATCTGAGGTCAGCCAGAACTAGCATAGCAAGACTGTTTCTCAAAATAATAACAACAAATAAATAAATAAATATCAGCTAATATGCAATTAAAACCACAACCTAACAACTTAATAATCATGGCCTCTGAGACACAGGATTTTCCTTGCAGTTGGGTTTGACAAGGATTATTGAATGGCTTCTTCACCACCTCTGCAATAAATCCAATTGAGCCAAATTGAAGGATAAAAGGCAGGTTTATTCAAGGGATTAGTTGCAAGTCCAAGGCCCCTATCTAGTAGGAGGTTCCTGAAGGTGTGAGGCTGGACGTGCTTAGGGCTTTTGGTTGGAGTTTGGTGAGGTATTGGAATGTTGGCTGGGGTTGGGGGCCTGGTAGGTGTCTGCTGACTCCAGTAGTCACTCTGGAATCTGGAAATAAGTGTCTTTATCCAGCGTTTTGTGCGGACGTTTTGAAATGCAAGTTTCAGGCAGGAATCCTTTTGTCTTTTTGTGGGTTTAAGCAGGCACTGGCTTCTGGCTGGAAGTGGGGCAGGGACCTTTTTGTCCCGAAACCTCCATCCTAACAATTATGACTCTCAAGGATGCTACAGTTTGGATCTTGACCATCCCCCAAAAGTCCATATATTGAAGTCTCTAGGATGGTGAGCCTCTGTCAAGAAGTAGAGGTCCAGTGGGAGGGGCTACGCCACATGTACCCCGCCAAAGACATGCCCAAGAGACTGATTTCCTTCATTCAGGCCCACCTCCCACATATCCATCACCTCTCAATGGTCTAGGCACAGTTTGGATAAACCACTAAATTAAACCATCCATTAGGTCAGAACCATTAGCATCTGCTTGTCTCTGGACACACCTGTGCAGACACACTCGGAATTGTAACTTACGAGTCTCCTAGGAACTTCTTAGTCCAGTCATGCGGACCCTGAGAATTCAGCATCACAGGCCACAAAGTCTGGTCTATTCAAATCTCCCCAGACCTCTGCACTAGCCTTCATTCCTTGGGGTAGAAGGCAGAAGAACATCTGTCATCTTAGAGTATTTTGGGCACAAGAAAGCCACAGTGACATTTCTCATTCTTTGTGGCTTGCTTCTGCAAGAAGGAATTCTAAGCCCTGACCTACCCGAGAAAGAGGAAATGTGATTTTTGTGACTCCCTTTGTCGGCGAAAAGGTGGAAAGTGAAAGCTGTTGGGAGGTCCCCTCCCCTATCTTCGAAGGTTCTTGGCTGTATCTAAGACCAATCTAACAGGAGAAACACACACACACACACACACACACACACACACACACACACACACACACACTAGAAGGGGGGAGAAGATAAGTGGGGAGAGGATTCAGATTGATTTCAGTTTTGTATGGTGTGATGGCTTGAATGAGAAATGTCCCCATAGGCTCAGGTGTCTGGGCACTTGGTCCCCAGTTGGTGGCGCTGTTTGGGGGACAGTTGAGCAATGTAGCCATTTCTATTATTTTATATTTTACCACGAGGCTTGTGGCCTACCCGTAAGGTTCCAGCTGGTGGATTGTGTCTTTCTCCTCTTGTGGCTCATGGCTTCTCTCTGTCTCCGCCTTTTTTCTCCCAGCATTCAGTTTAGTTTTCCCGCCTAGTTCTATTTCTGTTAAGCCACTGGCCAAAACAGATTTATTTATTAACCAATAAAAGCAACACATAGACAGAAGGACTTTCCACACCAAGCCTGGAAGACAGTAAGAAATGCTGAGAGCAACACCTGCCGTAGAGACCCCAACTCAAGAGGTTTTAGTAAGAAGCGAGGATTTTTACAGCAACTGGGCTAGAGGCCATTCCTGTGATATTTTGGCAAATAACCAGGCTGACTTCTGCCCTTATTCTAAAAACCTGCCTAAGGCCAAATTGAAAAGCAATGGATTGGCTGAATGACACAGTCTTTAAAGCCAGCACTCTAGAGGCAGAGGCAGGCAGATCTCTGTGAGTTAGAGACCAGCATAGTCTCCTTAGGGTTATATAGCGAGATGCTTCTCAAAACAAAATAAAACAACAACAACAAAATAGTAATGGGGCAATTTCTTTGGTGGAGGAAATTTCAAGACAGCATTATACTGGACCTGTGATTACTGAGAATGTTTATATAGTTCTCCAGTGAGAAAGACCAAGTAGAACAGAAGGAAATACTAAACATACCACTGGGAGAACAAAGAGCACTAGAAGGCTTAGTGCTGCAGCCAAGGTTTGTACTGAGAGAGGCTGCAGGTTGGGAAGAGAATAACTTTAAAGCCTGAGAGGCCCCCTGCTCTGCACTAGAATAAAGAGAAGGGCACCTCAGGGTCACATCGCACCCAGCTAAGCTTCCAACTTGTGAAAGAGCCTAAGATGTTTTTTGTTCCTAGGAAGCAAGGAAATAAAATATGTGCTGCGAGTGTGTTCCAAGGAGGCTGGGGTGCATTCCAAGCTAACACTCAAAGTTGGCAGTGTGGTCCATTCAATGCTGGCTTTAGAGGCATGAAGAACGTAAGAGCGAGGTGGGCAGCAGTTGCGGATTCTCTTTCTGTGGTTTCGGAGAGTCACTGAGGGTCACCAGGCAATGTGTGGCAGACGAAGAGTCGGAGGCCCTGAGTGGTCACCCTGTGAGGCTATGAAAGTGAAGCCTGGGGTGTAGTGGTGATTTCAGGGTGCTGGGGTGCTGGAGCCATCTGCCAAGGAGAGCTGAATATGGGATTAGAACCAGCCTGAGAGAGAGATGTATGTTTCAGGCAGCAAAGCTGGAAAGGTGGAGCCATTGACAATAAGCCTTTGACACCCGAGGTGGACCTAGAGGACTTGGTATTTGCCCTGCTGGGCTTTGGTCCGGTATTTTCTCACTGTGCCCCTTCCATCCAGTTAGAATGGGAATGCATATTCTGTGCCTTTGGATGCTGGAGGTGTGTCATTTTTTTTAAAAAAAAATATTTTATTTATTTTTCTTTTTTTAAATTTTTTTTTAAAAATTCTATGTGCATTGATATTTTGGCTACATGTATGTCTGTGTGAGAGTGTCAACTCTTGGAGTCACAGACAGGTGTGAGCTGCCATGTAGGTGCTGGGAATTGAACACTGGTCCTCTGGAAGAACAGTCAGTGCTCTCAACCACTAAGCCATCTCTCCACTCCCATATTTTTTTTTTTAAACAAGAGGTTACAATTAAAAAATTGGTTTGAGTCTCGGAAAAGATTTTTTGAACTTAAGAATAGTTTTGTTCTATGTGTATTGAGTGTTTTGATTGCAGGTGTTTGTGTACCAATGTGTATGGTCCCTGTGGAGATCAAAAGATGGTATTGGGTTTCTAGAATTGGAGCATGAGGCCATGCAGATGCTAGGAATTGAACCCAGGTCCCCTGGAAGAGAAGCCAGTGCGTTTAACTATTGAACTTTGGATTTTCAAACAGTGTTGAGACTGTGGGAGACTTCTGAATTTGGATTAAATGCATATTGTGTTATGATGTGGCCACAAGCCTTTGGCGGCCAGGGAGTGGAAAATGGTTTGAATAAAATGTCTCCATATGCTCACGTGTTTGAACACTTGCTCGCAGCTGGTGGCGCTGCTTGGGGAGGCTTAGGTGGTGCAGCCTTGCTGGGTAAAATAGGGCACTGGAGGTGGGCTTTGAGAGTTTAAGGCCTTGGGCCTCTTACAGTTCACTTTCTCCGCTGCTTCACACTGTGCTTGAGAAGGTCAGCTCACAGCTCCAGCTGCCATGCCTGCAGCTTGCTGCTATGTCTCTTCTTCTGGGGTGGACTTTCAGCCCTCTTGAACCTAAACAAAAATAAACTTCTTCCAAAAGTGGCTTTGGCCATGGTGTTTTTCAGTTGCATCAATAGAGAAGAAACGAAGACACATGACACAGGAGTCCTCATAGAAGAACAAGGTCCCAGTAAGCAGTTAAAACAGGAAGTTACACTGAATTGAACAAAGAACAGTCAGTTGTGTAGAAGCCACTATGCGTGGGGAGGGCTGAAAGAGCAGCTCTTTTCTTATCAAGGACCTTGCACAGCTCTCTGGGTCTCAATAGCTCATCCAGGGAGATGAAAGTTTCTTCTCTTTCTAGAAAAGGGCGAGTGTCTTTCCCACGGGGCTTCATCTGTTGTTAAAAAAAAAAAAGAAAGAAGCAACAAAGTTCAGGATGATCTTGCATCTACTGGGTTTCTGATGCATTTGAAGCCTTAAGTTGTTGACACACCAGAACAGCACATTTTCATCTCCAGTGTGAGGCCCTCCCAACCACAACAGTCCAAAGGGCTCAGCCTGCCGGAGTACCACACCCTGAGGGTTCAGATTCTGAGCCCAATACTATTACTGTTTCTTTTCTTCTTCTTCCTCTTCCACTTCCTCCTCCTCTTCCTCCTCTCCTTTTTCTCCTCCTTCTAGATTTATTTATTTTAATTTTATGTGTATGAGTGTTTTCTTGCATGTTTGTGTATATGCCATGTGCTTGCCCAGTGCCTGTGGGTAGGAGGAGAGGGCACCAGGCTTCTAGAACCAGGGAGTACATATTGTTATGAGCTGTCATGTGGGTTCTGGGGACTAGACCAGGGTCCTTGCAAGAGTAAACACAGCTCTTAACCACTGAGCCATCTCTCCAGCCATACCATTTAAATGTAGTGATGGCCATTTTAAAAGCTTGCATTATTTTTATAAAAACTAAAAAATATAAGCTTTAGCGGGTATGGTGGCACACGCCTTTACTCCCAAGCTCTCAGAACGTAGGTAGCTTTCTGTGGGCTTGAGGCCAGCCTGGTCTACATAGCAAGTTCCAGGCCAACCAGGGCTACACAGTGAGACCCTCTCTCAAAAATAAATAAGGAAGCAAAAATAATAACAAAAAAGAAAAACCAGAAAAATCTATGCTTTAAGAAATTTGCTTGTTTGTTTTGATTCTTTGAGACAGGGTTTCCTCTGTAACCCTGACTGTCCCGCAACTCTGTAGATCAGCCTGGCCTCAGAGATCCACCTGCCTCTGCCTAAAAAAAATCATTTTTTATATGTTGATCTGTTTGATATGTTCATCACTTGGGGGCAGAGAAAAGAAATATCAAAGATGAAAACCAAAGGTTGAAACGTTTTAGGGACTCTTTTGAAGAATTTTTGAAAGTATATAAAAAAATTGAGAAGCTTAATTTATTTTCTAGTAATCTAAAAAAAACAATTAGAAGACAGAATAAGATCTGGAAGACAATGACGAAACCGTAGAGAATGAAAGGGAGCCAGTAGTCCAAGTGTGCCCCTGACTGGGACTTTTGGGGTATTGAGTGGCAGCAAGCAGCGTGAGAGTCACAAAGTTAGCTTAGTGGTCTTGAGAGGTTTTAAAGAGTCACAGGAGGCTGAAAATCAGAATGGCCATGCGCAGACAGCTGGAAATTTGTTTCGGGCATGGAGGAGGCGCGCTGAGCTACCACACAACCCATCAACAGACTTCAAACTTGGAGTTGAGGTCAGAAGCGTGTCATTGTCCTGATAGGAACTGAGATCTTATTGAGGGAGGCTCCAGAGAACAGAACAAACAACCAGCACAAAGAGGAGGAGCCACACTCACATGTGATGACCATTCCTTCAAAGGGGAATAAGAAGAAATCGTTACATCTAATCAGAACTTTATGCTCTGATGCCAAATTGGCATGGCTAGGCTGATGGAGGTGGTTTGACCCATGGCGTGTTCAATACACTATGAATACCAGAACCTCCATGTGTCCCCCTCCCAAGGAACTGCTCTCCTGCCAGGGCCTTCCCACATCTTCCCACTTTAGGTCGGTTGGAATGTTTTGCTTGGGCTCCATAGGGAGCCCATATGCCTTGCGACCTTGACTGAAAATGACCTTAGGTTTAAAAGTGTTGATGGGTCATTCCCCTTGGGTCAGTGATTCTAGGTAATCCAGCTGAGATAAAATTAAATCATGGTGGGGGGCAAGCTATAGGGTTATGGGGGAAGACTATAGGGCTATGGAGGAGGAAGGCAGCTAGTGGTTTGAAATAGAAAACCCAATGTTTTATTAAAACACACATAGCAAGAACACATGGGCTGCTTGAGAAACACTGTAGAAACCGTGGCAGAAACAGGTGAGCTGGGGGCAGAGGGTGAGTAAATGCAAACCACTGAGTCCTGGAGAGCCCAGGTCACAGGCTGTGATGGAAGGGCATTCCTGATCTCTGTTGTTAATTAGTGACCAGGACTCTGGAATGCTGCCATGTGTCAGCACCTCACTTCCCAAGAGCATCATGAGGTGGACACACCGAGAGAGGGGGTGGGTGGGACCACGTGAGAAGAACAAAATGGGAAGTGTGACAGTCACTTCTGTGCTTCAGGTGTACCTGATATTTATCTCTAAGTCACTGCTGGAAAACTGTAGGGCCCTGGTCTCCCTTATTCCTGTGGTGCATTCCTGGGGACAGTTTATGATCAACTAACTAAGCTTCCTGTGTGTTTCTGTGCTATGCCTGCCCCACCTGGTGGTTAGCTGTAGGGCATTCACTCCTTTGTTAATATGGTAATTTCCCACCTGCCTGGGCAGAAATCCTTGTGCTGCAGTTAGGTAGATAAGGACTTCCCAAAGACTGAATAAAGTGGCATTCGGCTGATCTCCTTTCGAATGACCCTGGTCTCTCTGTGTATTCTTTTCAACCTCCAGGCCTTTGCCAGACTCACGTTCCGTACAGTGGCGCGCGAACTGTACCGAGGGTGTAACACCAAATCGGGTGTTACAATTGGAGGCACCGCTGGGATGATCATCGGCAACTAGACCCATCTGTGAGATCGGGAAGTAGGGATCCCTGAGAGGTCGCCCTCGGGAAGGCTGGCCAGCAGGTAAGAGATAGTGCGGCAAGGGTGACTTGGTTATGGGTGCAAGTTATTCTGTTCCATTGTTAAAGAGCCGGTTAACAGGCCAGTTGTTAGGTCTTTTGGAAAATAAAGGCACCGGTATTAAAGTTGAGACAGCACAAGAGATTATTAAGACAGTTTTAGAGTTTAGTCCCTGGTTCCTACATGCAGGGGGTTTTAATATTACTGATTGGGAGCAGGTAAAGGCTGATCTTCAAAATGCACTAAAAGAGCGAGGGCCACAAGAATTCCCCATGGCAATATTTTCACTATGGTGCTTGGTCAAAGATGCTCTTCTCAGTGATGATGTAAAAGCGAAAGAGCAATTAGAGAGTGTTCTTCTTAAAAAATAATAAAAGAGGGGGGGCGTGTGTGTTCTTCTTGAACACGGGGCACGGGACAGACACGCACGGCGGAACAAACACAGACACGACACGGCGGCTCCCACGTGGGTT
>NC_022021.1:3462562-3471200 GCF_000317375.1 Microtus ochrogaster
TACAATGACCCTGTTTAACTAAATCTTAACTAAATCTATTTACAATGACCCTGTTTAACTAAATCTATTTACAATGACCCTGTTTAACTAAATCTATTCACAATGACCCTGCTTCCAAGTGAGTTCACATTCTGAGTTACCAGGGGATGGAATTTTGAGCTATCATTTCTGGGAGCACAACTCACCTGACCATAGCTGCAAGCAGTCTGTTTCCTGCAATGCCTGAGCAGTGTGTTGCAACCGACCAAGAGCCAGCAACGCCAACCCCGCCTACGGTAATCAGTCTAGACGGCGCTGTACTTTTTCTGGCTCCAGAACTTGTCTTAACGAGTCAAGGAGGAGGAGCACTCCAGAACCTTATAAAGGCTGAAGGTCAACTATTTTTATCTTTTGTTTTGACTGAGGACTTAAAGCAAAACAATTCGTGAGCTACAAGTGTCAGGTATCAGAAGTTGGCATCAGGCACAAGGAATTATTTTCTAGTCTGATGCACCCAAGAAGAGGATGCTAGAATTTATTCAATCCTACCTAACTATATTCATGTCAGAAATGGTCACTGCCTCCCAGACACTACCAGTGAAGGACATGGCTGGCACAGAACCAGACCTTCCAGTTCCTTCTGATTGCTGTATTGGAATTGATATAGCAGCATATTATATTTTTACTTGTTTTCGGGATACTACGGTTTCGATATGAAGCGTTCTCCAAAGGCTCACGTGTTAAAGGCTTAGCTCCTACCTGGCAGGGTCAGTTGTTGAGAGGTGATTTGGATTGTGATCAATGAATTAATCCATTGATGGATTAAATCGACTTCTCTGTTAGTAGGTTGCAGGAACTGTGGAAGATGGGGGAAAGCCGGTCGCTAAGGGTGTGGGGGGTGGTTTTCTTCTTTTTAGGTTTATTTATTTTATATGTATGAATATTTTTTCTACATATATATATATATATAATGTACACCATGTGTGTGCTTGGTGCCTAAGAGGTCAGAAAAGGGTTGTAGAATCTCATGGAATTTGGGTTAGGGACAGTTGTGAACTCTCATATGGGTGCTGGGAATCAAACCCTGGTCATCTGGAAAAGTAGCTAGGAGTATTAACCACTGAGCCATCTCTCCAGCCCCAGGTTGGTTTTCTTCAAAGGGTATATCTTGTGCCAGCCCTTTGGCCTCCCTGTAAGGTAAATGGCTCTGTTTAACCATGTGCTTCTTCTGTGGTTCTCTGTCTCACCACAGGCCTAGACATAATGGAGCCAACTGGCCATGGAATGGAACTTCTGAAAACCATGGCAAAAATAGCTCTCTCTCTTGGGTATTTTTCACAGAAGAAACTATTTGCTTTTAACAAACATTTGTGTAAATTTCATAGTTTAGAACTTATTTGGACTACTTGTTTGTGTGTGTGTGGGGGGGAGGGGTGGAGGCGGCAAGCAGCCCAGAGTGGTGGCTTGTGTCACCCTGAATCACCAGGAAAGCACAGAATAATCAGCCTCTAAAGGTGTCTTCTAGAAGGGATCATAAGAACTGCAGCTGGCCTGTTGTATGTGTGGTTCCTTTCTTCTTGGATTCAACCAACCACAGTTAAAAAATATGTTCTAAAAATGGTGTCTGTATATAGACAGTTTTTATAATTACATCCTAAGTAATACAATGTAGCAACTATTTAAATGCGTCTACATTGTATTTTATATGAGTAATCTATAAATTATTTAAAGCATCTAAGATGATATCTGCCATTAAAATTTAAATATTATACCATTTTATGTAAGACTTGAATATATGCAGAATTTTCTGTCTCTGGGGGTGGCTGAAATCAATTTTCCACAGATATGAGGAAGGGTATAGGAAAATAAGTAGTAAGAGGTGGAGATGCCTAGCATGGATGCTGGGTTCCATCCCCAGCATTACTTAAAACAACCCTTTAAAATAACAACAACAAAAGGCCAAACCCATGGTGAAAAGGGTTACGGATGGGTAGTAGAAGGTCTTTGGGAAGCAGCTTTTTCAGTCTTGTATCCATTTGTTTTTATTCATAAATTACTTTGATTTAAAAATTAAGACATATTAAAGAGAAAAAAAAGCCTAGGAATTTAGAGTCACAAACACCAAAGACTTACCTTATTTCCCACAGGATACAATATAACTACCCGACATGCTCTGGTTCCATTGGGCTCTGACAATGTGGGGTCATCCCACATCCACAGCATCGTTTTTCCTTGTAGATCTGGACCAATGGCAGGTAGATGCTAGGGATGCTGGAGCTGTTGAGGTCTGAATCCGTGGAACTGCATTGCAAGGCGAATCAGCCATTGACAGGGAAGAACACAACTGTCCAGGATCGTGGGGAACTCTCAGTAACAAGCCCGAGGATTTTCTTAATAAGAAAGCATACTTCAGAAATACAATTACATTTAGAGGCTACTTGCCACAGAGGGAATCAAAACAAATAAGAGCCTTGCAGAGTCCTCAGAAATATTTCATCCACACCACAAGACTCTGGGTAGTTAATGACTTCCTTGAGGAGTTTCCAAAGCTCAGCGAATGTTTTCTTTAAAGATCATTCAATACTTCCAGCTTTGCAGGCTGTCTCTGGAAACTATTGACTGTGAACCCTGATATCTATCTCAGGCTGGGCACAGATGCTATGTCCTGAACAAGTATGGTTTCCACAGAAGCTTTTCTGGATCCTCTGTACACAGGATTGGGAGCTGACTGCCAGAACTCTTACACTGCATGGAGAAATTCTCCTCTCAACACCCTTTCTCGAACTTTCTTCAGTCTGCAATACTTTTAGAAATATTTAGCTTTGAAAATTTTGTGTGTATGTATGTGTGTATGCCTGAGTGTATGTGTGTGCACCATGTGTGTGCAGTGGCCACAGAGGCCAGAAGAGAGCATCAGATCCCCTGCAATTGGGGTTAGAACCAGTTGTGAGCTACCGCATGGGTGCTGGGAACTGAATCCAGTTCTCTGGTAGACAGGAAGGCCTCTTCGTCATTGAACCATCAATCTAATCCTCCCTCCATTTTATAATTTTTTAAATTATACCTTCAGACTTGGAGGTAAGAATTCCTCAGATCTTAGTTCTAAATGGCACCATTTGGGTTAGAGAAAGAAAACTATCTTAAAACCCATATAGTGGATCAGCCTCTGGGATCACCCTGTGGAAATTTATCTAGGGGGGTTACTCATACCTGTGTCTTTTCAGAGAATAGGAATTCTTCTCTCCTCTGCCCCTCCCTTCCTCCCTTCCTCCCTTCCTCCCTTCCTCCCTCCCTCCCTCTATCCCTCCCTCCCTCTATCCCTCCCTCCCTCCTTCCCTCCCTCCCTCCTGTCTTGGCCACAGGCCTCTGTATTCCCAGTCATTACCACCACATCTTCTTTGTCTTTACTGTAGATTAGTGGTTCTCAACCTGTGGGGCACAACCTCTCTGGTGGTTGAATGACCCTTTCACAGGGATCACCTAAGATCATCTAAAAACACAAATATTTGTGTTATGATTCATAACAGTAGCAAAACTACAATTACGAAGTAGCAACAAAATGATTTTATGGTTTGGGAAACTACAAAATGAGAAACCGTGTTAAAGGGTCATAGCACTAGGAAGGTTGAGAGCCACTGTTGTAGTAGATGTTATACAAGATGGTACCCAGCCCTTAGGAGACATTTAGAAAGGCACATGGTGGTGCCCAGCATTCATTTGCTGCACATAGGAGAAGGGCTCCCTGGAGGAGCATCACTGTGTGGAACTGTGCCGCTCTGCGAAGTGGCACCAGCAGAGACAGACACGGTAGTCTCCATCTGCACACACTACAACGTCTGTGATTGCACTTGCAAAAAACACTTCCCAGCCTGTCCTTCACCCTCACAAGAGGATATGTACAGCCTCGAGGTGATAAATTAAAGTGCTTCCCTTATCCCCTTAGAATCACAAGAGCCCATGTTCAAAGCAGGCAAGTGTTCAGAGTCGGGGCTTCTGGCTAGATTACTCAGGGATGGTAAGTGCTCTTCCTCAATTCCCAGGAGTCTCAGAATTGATTCCATGAGCCCGCTTGCCCGGGATTTTATCCCGGGATCACCCAGGATATGTTTTTGAAGCACTTACTTGCTTTTAGAAATTCACATCATATTGATCCAGAGACCTGGCCTCTTGCGTATATGTCCAACTCCAACAAGAAGCATCAATCCGAGGGAGAAGCAGATGGTTCAGATGCTTATAAGTGAGCCAGGTACTCTGCGTGAGGGAAGTTTGTTCATTAAAAACATATGTTTTAATGCCTCCTATCTTCTCAGTGATTGGACCCTAGGAACTAGCAGAACAACAGTAACAGCTGTGAATCCATACTTTATCCTAACGACGTTTAGGCTGTGTGGTGAGGAATACAGCATCACACAAAATAGGCAAAGAAACAGAATTCAAGGTGATGGGAGGGATGAGGGGAGACAGAGTGGGCCAAGGAGGTTGAGGCCCTTAGAGGTGGGGGAGGGCTGTGGAGTCAGACAGTGGCCAGGGAAGGCGGCTCTGTGTTACTCATGCATTAACATCCTGTCTTTGGGTTTTTAGGTGAGATCTATGTTCCTGCTTTAGGCAAAGGTCTTTGGTTGTTTTCAAAATCAGAATTGCTATCTATTAGGATAAACAAATTGACACTTTACCTCATAGGTAAGAGACTATAGTTGAGACACATCAATAAATCAATATAGCTCCCAGACTTAGAGATTTATAATATATGAACAGCAATCAATTAAAAAAAAATCCATCCCTTTCAGGATTGCACTTCGCCTCTTAGAAATGCAGAATTAGGAAACTGGGTGGGAGACAAATATCCACATGCCAGTCCTGGATGCTTTAGCCTGGGCCTGGGAGAGAATACACGGCCATCACGAGGTGCTGGGAGATGAGCTTGTCTATGGTGAGCAAATGTATGGTGGGGTATGAGAGAGAGAGAGAGAGAGAGAGAGAGAGAGAGAGAGAGAGAGAGAGAGAACAGTTCATGTCCTGTGGATAGAGGCAGATATGAAGGTGAAGGCAGTGAGGAGTGGGCTGACCTGGGCAACCTGCATGCCACTCAAGGCCATGGTGCCGTCCAGGATGAGCTGCAGCCAACGGCCATGTCTGTGCCCATGGACCCGCCACAGCGTGGTTGTGTTGATGTCTGTGGCTCCTGTTACCACCAAAAGGCCAAGAGGACAGAGCTGGACAGAGTTGGACCTGCCTCCCACTGACTGCAACACTAGGGAGAACTGGTCCACCCTTCATCAGCTGTAGCCCTGGAGAAAGTGAGCAGGTCCTGCACCTCCCTGGGCATCATGACAGAGCTTATTTTGTTGGGGGGTGGGGTGGGGAGGGAGCTTGGGCTCCTCATCTTCCACATGGTGGTATAGGCAAGGGAAAGATTCCCTATTCCTCCTCCTCCTCTCTCACTACCTGTGATAGGCAAGAGAGCTGATCCAGGCCTTCTGTTATGGAATATTAGTTGAAGATGTGTTATATTTGTTTATGCTGTGGAATGTTTGTTCCATGATGCAAAGATGTGTTGCATTCTTTTATGTTGCATTTGTTTAACTCTGTGAAGCTGTGCTACTTTGCCTGTCTAAAACACCTGATTGGTCTAATAAAGATCTGACTGACCAATAGCCAGGCAGGAGAGAGATAGGCAGGGCTGCCAGGCACAGAGGATAAATAGGAGGAGAGCGAGAGAAAAGAGGAGCAAGAAAAGGAAGAGAGGAGGAAGCAAGGGCGCCAGCTATCCAGCAACACAGCAAGACATGGAATAAGAAGAAAAAAGAAGCACAGAAATAGAAAAAGGTAAAATCCCAGAGCAAAAGGTAGATGGGATAGCTAAAGTTAAGAAAAGCTTGCTAGAAACAAACCAAGGTAAGGCCAGGCATTTAGTAATAATAAGCCTCTGTGTATTTGTTTGGGAGCAGGGTGGTGGGCCCCCAAAGAGTAAAGATTAAAAAAAAACCAACCAACTACACCCTCACCAACTGCAGCACCAGGGAGATTAGGCCCTGTACCTCACCTAGGCAGCATGGTGCATGACCCCGTTGCCAGGGGTGCACCTCATTGGCCATTTGATGGCATGAGTGAGGGAGAGATGTCCCCCCTCCAGCCTCACCACCTATGGCAGGTGGGAGAGCTGGCCCTGAGGTCATGAGAACTGGTGAAGGAAGATGGTCCAGAATCTTACTGGCTGCAGCACCGGAGAGAGCAGGCCCTGTACCTCACCGGAGCCACACAGTAGAGCTGACGCTCCTGGCAATGGCGCGGGGGAGTGTGGGAGAGTTAGCCTCACTGCTGGTCTGTCATGCGTAGGCGCAGGCAGGGGAGAGATACGTTGTTCCCTTACTCTTGGTCCCTCACTGCCTACAGCAGAGGGAGAGCTGGCTCCGGGTCACGAGAGTGGAATAGCTGGCCCTACCCCTCACCAGCAGCTGCACTCAGAAGAGCAGGCCTTGCGCCTCTCCTCAGCACCACAGTAGTGCTGGCCCTGCTGGAGGGGACGTGGGTGAACCTTCCCTGAGGTCGTGAGAGTGAGAGAGCTGGTCCTGCATCCCTCGACTGCCATGTGGTGGCGAGGGCGAGGGAAAGATTTACTCCCGGCTCCCCGTTTGTGACCTGTAGCAGACAGAGAGCTGACCCTGCTTCTCACCACACGCAGCAGGCCCTGCACCTTGCCTGGACAACACAGTAGAGCGGAACCCATTCGCAGGGGTGTGGGTGAGCCGGCTTGAAAATGTAAGCGTGAGAGATCCGTCCCATCCCCTCATCGCCATATGGTGCTGTGGGCAAAGGAGAAGAGCCCCCATCCTACCGCTGCACAAGGCCTGTGGTAGGTGGAAGAGCTGTCCTGAGGTTACGAGAGTGAAAGAGCTGGCCCCGCCTCTCACAAGTGGTGATCTGAGCGGAGTGGCCCCTACACCTCCCCTGGGCAACACAGTAGAGCTGGCCCTGCTGGTGTAGGTGTGGGGGAGTTAGCCCTAGGACAGGAGAGCAGAATTGACTCCACTCCTTGCTGCTTACTATATAGGGCTAGATAGACAGAGTGGGGCCGGAGAGCTCACCCTGGTGTTGAGGATGAGGGAGAGCTGGTGGAACGAACGACCAACCCAGCAACCACCAAGACCCCAAACCAGAGCTAGGAACCAGCCCATCCTAGCATCCACCCTATCTGTGATCTGCTTAAACACAAGAGCGGGCTGGTTCTGCAGACCCAAAGTAGCAGGAACTCCATGGCATAGGACAACAGTCTATCCAAGAGGAGTCCCAGTGAGGGCCCAGTAGCGACAGTGTAGCCAAAACCAGAGACTTCAAACCAGACCAACGACTCATTGCAGTAAACACTGACAAATTATGATGTATGAACTACAGGTGCGCCGTATGACTTGGGACTCACTATGTCACATTACAGCTTCTACGACGAGATTTCTCTTTTCTTTTAAATTTTATTTTGTTTTATCCTTGTTGGGGCAGTTGCTGCAAGGGTAGAGGGCAGATAGGAAGGGATGGGGAGATGAATGGGATCGAGAGGCATGATGTGAAATTCACCAAGAGTCAATAAAAAGTTAAACTGGAAAAAATACATAATCCCAGCACTCGGGAGGCAGAGGCAGGCGGATCTCTGTGAGTTCAAGACCAGCCTGATCTACAGAGCTAGTTCCAGGACTTGCTCCAAAGCCACAGAGAAACCCTGTCTCGAAAAACCAAAAAAAAAAAAAAAAAAAAAAAATTAGGAAATAACTAAAAAAGGAGAAGCTGTATTTGCAAAGCTGTTTACATTATTGCTATCTATGACAGCAAAAAAAGAAAATCAGGTGGTTTACAGCCTGAATGACCGACAACCAAAGAAAGCCTGAATGAATTATATCATAACTGTTATATAGCCGTAAAGGCTGTGAAGCCACATAGTGAAGCGGGGTCAATATATGGGCAGTGGGGAGAGACATCAGAAGTCTATGTGCCTCAGACTAGAAGAGCATTTAGAGAGCTACAGTGATATTATCAGCATGTTAGAATCATGGTTACAAGTTGTCTCTGTTTAACTTTCTTACATACACACATGCATACACATAACACCAGTTATGACTACATAAATACATTTACCCAGGCCTACTGACCATGATTCTTGCTCAGTTTCCCTTCCTCACTGCTCGAACTGAGGCTCTCACCAAGAGGCCTTTGCTGTTGTGGGAAGGTTTCTGGGATAGGGTTGGCGGAGTGGCCTTTCTGAGGCTCCTATACAGCAACCTAGGTGAACCATCCCAGCCACATCTCTGAAGAATAGCGGACAATGAGGACTACTGAGAACCCAAGATCAATGGCAATGGGTTTTTTTTTTAGGTTTTTTTATTGATTTTATTGAGCTATACATTTTTCTTTGCCTCCCTCCATAAATCTCCCGTCACCAACCCTCTCCCATGATGCCCATGCTCCCAATTTACTCAGGAGATCTTGTCTTTTCCTACTTCCCATGTAGATTAGTTCAATGTATGTCTCTCTTAGGGTCCTCATTGCTGTCCAGGTTCTCTGGGATTGTGATTTGTGTTTTTGATCCTACTGCACGTACTGGCTTTGTGGGAGCCTAGGCAGTTTGGATGCTCACCTTACTAGACCTGGATGGAGGTGGGTGGTCCTTGGA
>NC_022021.1:3471300-3479904 GCF_000317375.1 Microtus ochrogaster
GGTCCTTGGACTTCCCACAGGGCAGGGAACCCTGATTGCTCTTCGGGCTGAGGAGGGAGGGGGGACTGATTGGGGGAGGGGGAGGGAAATGGGAAGTGGTGGTGGGGAAGAGACAGAAATCTTTAATAAATAAATAAATTAAAAAAAGAATATCTTCCACTTGCGACCACCAGGAGAAGCGGGAGCAGCAGTGTGGCAGGCCGCGCCAGACTGCGGGGGAAGAGGAGTGTGGAGCAGCAACGCAGCAGGCTGTGACCTCCAGAAATTATCTGACCACTGGAGCCTCAGCCACAGCTGTGCCAACACCAGGAGAAATGACCATCTGAGCCTTGGGCCCATAGGCACCTGGAGGAACAATCACTGAAGGCTCGACTCTGCTTACACCTGAAGGAGCAGCCAACAGAGCCATAGCCCCCAACTAAACCAACCGGAGGGAAAGAAACCCCCCGGAAACACAGGCTCCACCTGTTTCCACTGGAGGAAGAGATGGAAAGACAGCAGGATAAGAATACACTCAACAACATAAAGAGCACTACAGCCCCACCAGAAACTAGTGGTTCTACAACAGCAAGACCTGAACATCCCAACACAGATGAAGCAGAAGAAAATGACCTTAAAAATAACTTTATGAAGATGATTGAGGCCCTTAAAGAGGAAATGAAAAATTCCCTTAAAGAAATGGAGAAGACAACCAAAAAGTTGGAAGAAATCAATAAATTCCTTAAAAAAAACTCAAGGAAAAGCAATCAAACTGGTGAAAGAAATAGTTTAAGACTTGAAAATAAAACAGGCAATAATAATAAAAAAAAAACCGAGGGAAGTCTGGAAATGCAAAATCTGGGTAAATGACCAGGAACTACAGATGCAAGCATAAATAACAGAATACCAGAGACTGAAGAGAGAATCTCAGGTGTTGAAGATACGGCAGAGAAAAATAGATTCATTGGTCAAAGAAAATGCTAAATCCAACAAAGTCTTAGCACAAAATATTCAGGAAATATGGGACATCATGAAAATGCTGAACCTAAGAATAACAGGAATTGAAGAAAGAGAAGTCCAGCTCAAAGGCACAGAAAATATACTCAACAAAATCACAGAAAACTTTTCCAGCCTAAAGAAGGACAAGCCTATGAAAATACAGGAAGCTTACAGAACACCAAATAAACTGGACCAAAAAAATAAAGTCCCCTCACTACATAATAATCAAAACACTAAACATACAGAATAAAGAAAGAATATTAAGAGCTGTAAAGAAAAAAGGTCAAGTAACATATAAAGGCAGACCTATCAGAAGTACACTGACTCCTCAATAGAAACAATGAGAGCCAGAAGGTCCTGGTTAGGCATTATGAGACACTAAGAGACCACAGATGTCAGCCCAAACTACTATGTTCAGCAAAGTTTTCAATCAACATAGTTGGAGAAAACAAGATTTTCCTTGACAAAACCATATTTAATCAGTATCTACCCACAAATCCAGCCCTACAGAAAGTACTAGAAGGAAAACTCCAACCCAAGGATTAGCTACACCCACAAAATCCGCAGGCAATAGATAATCCCACATCAGCAAATCCAAAAGAAGAGAAACATATGCACACACGATACTGTCACCACCAGCAAAAACAAAACTAATAGGAACTAGCAATCACTGGTCATTAATATCCCTTAATATCAATGGATTCAATTCACCTATAAAAAGACACAGGCAAACAGACTGGACACAAAACCAAAATCCATCCTTCTGCTGCATACAAGAAACACAACTCAACTACAAAGACAGACATTACCTCAGAGTAAAGGACTTGGAAAAGACTTTTCCAATCAAATGGACCTAAGAAACAAGTTGGGGTAGCTATCCTAATATCTAACAAAATGGACTTCAAACTAAAATTATTCAAAAGAGATGAAGAAGGTCATTTTATATTCATCATAGGAAAAATCCATTAATATGAAATCCCAGTACTGAACACCTATGCCTTAAATACAAGGGCACCCACATTTGTAAAAGAAATATTACTAAAGCTTAAATCACATATCAAGTCCCACCCACTAACAGTGGGAGACTTCAACACCCCACTCTCACCACTGAACAGGACAGGTCTGCCAGATAGAAACTTAACAGAAATAAAGGATCTAACAAATATTATGTCTCAAATGGGCTTAACAGATATTTATAGAACATTTCACCCAGACACAAAAGAATATACTTCTTCTCAGTACGGAGGAAATAAGGAAAGAAATAGAATACTATTTTAACTAGGTATAGATGTGTTTGTTACATTTATTTATGCTGCAGAATAATACTTTAGCTATGTGAAGGTGTGTTGCATTTGTTTAATTACGTACAGATGCGTTGCATTTGTTTTACCTTGTCTGTCTTAGGCACCTGATTGGTTTAATAAAAAGCTGAATGGTGATTAGCTAGCCGGGTGAGGAATAGGTGGGGCTGGTGGGCAGAGGGAATAAACAGGAGAGATCTAGGCTCAAGTGAAGAAGAGAATGAGGAGAACATGGGGGAAATTGAGGGATATGCCTGGGGCTGAAAGCCAGGTAACTGCCAACCAGACATGAAGCAGTGAAAGTAAGACATACAGAAGGAAAGAAAGGTAAAAAACCCTGGGTCAAAATGTAGATGAAGAGAAACAGTTTAAGTTATAATAGCTGGTGGGACAAGCATAAGATAATGCTGAGCATTCATAACTAATAAGAAGTGTCATGATTTGGGAGCTGGTTGTTGGCCTCAAAGAAAACATATGATCCACACCAGTGGTGGCCAGCCCTGCTTCTCTATGAATTTTCAACAATGATGAGAACTCTTCCAAGGGAAAAAGTTCCCTTTCTCCAGTGATTAAGGGGCTAAAAAGTGAGCGCTCTTTCCAGAACTTCTGGAAAGTTATTAGGCAAACAAGGTAATTAATCTCAGGAACCTAGATAATTAATCTTAGGAGAGGAACCAAAGTGGAGAACGATTACAGGCAAGCCTGGAGGGTTCTTTTGAGCCTTCATCAAATGAAGCGATTTGAGTTCCTGGGTCTGTCTCTGGAGTGTGATGCCCTGCAAATTCTTCTCACCTGAGAGAAAAGAGCTCTGCTCTTCACCTGCTAGGCCAGCGAGACCAACCGTGGGGGCCAGCATGTGCACAGACAGGAAAGTGCAACCGCCCACGGAGCTTGATTGGAGGAGCACATTTTATTTTGCAATGTCAGAGAATCAGCACATACTAGCAGCATGATTAGAACAATAAATCGCTATTTCAAACGCATCCATGGGAAATTTATTACTGAAATGGTAAACACGGACAACACAATCGAAGGAGTTCAGAGAGAGATAAGAAAACAACTGAAGAACACCAGCAACAGAAACGATTTTAATTTACTTAACAACACATTCACTTTACATTCCCCAGACTGTCATTTTATTTTCTATGAAATATAGAAGCATGTATATATTCACATTCAGGAAGTCAAGAGAAATCTTTAAGTTTCACCTCATTATGCAATGTGCATGAGTGTTTTGCCTGCATGTATGTCATGTCCATGTGTCATGTATGTGCCTGGTGCCAGGCCAGAAGAGGATGTTGGATCCCCTGGAACTAGAGTTACAGACAGTTGTGAGCTGCCACGAGGGTGCCGGGAATTGAACTTGGGTCCTCTGGAGGAGCAGCCTGCGCTCTTAACTGCTAGGCATCTCTCCAGCTCTGAAATTTTAACTTTCAATGATATTTTTATTTAAGATAGATGAAACAAAAATAGCAATTCTGGCTTTTCAGTACACACACATCTATGGTACAGTAGCTTGATCACACATAATATATTGTGAAGGCTTTCATTATTCTACTATTCACACATGACTTGTAAACTCTCATCTTGGAGTAAATTAGAGTCTAAATTCAATAAATACTATACAAAGAACAATTACAAAGCAGTGTTGAGCAGTCTCAGACTGGGAAAGGGCTTGTATAGCAAAAAGTTTTTGTAAGAATCAGTTCTGAAGGCGAACAGGGAACGTGCAAAGTTCCCAAGACAAGAGCCTGTGCTTTGGCAAGTTCCCCAAAACGTGAGCAGCTAATGTTTCTGGGTCCAGAGAAGCATGTCCACAGGGAAGAGAAGGCATTGCCATGTCTTTGTCTGACCACGTCCACCTTCTAATAAACAGGAAGCGGGGCCTTTCTCTCCAGAAAGACAAGGGGCCACGTAGTTGCTTCTCATCTGTTGTACTTACATTCTGTTTGACTAAAGTCATAAAAACAAAAAGAGAATCTTTTTCTTTTTAAACCAAGACCTTTGGAGTTTGACCCTGGATGGCTAGTGAAGTGTCTCTTATCCTCATTTCCTGTGTAAACCAGCCAGCCAGCATGTCAATGCTACTGGCCATAGAAGAAACTCCCATGCCCTGGCAGGGCTTTTTCTCAGACCTGAATTTGGTGACAGAGGTCCCTCACAGCAGAGGCCTCGCTTCGTGTTTAAGTCTCACAGTAAAGTTGGGACCTGTGCTTGTCTTATACTCTTATCACACTGATATTTCAACATTTCTCTCCACTTTATGTGGCATTTCCCTGGAGTCGCACAAAAACCTGTTAGGAAGCCACAAGTATTTGTGTGCTCAGTGCACAGAAGCCCAGGGAGAGTGAAATGATAGCTTCTTCAGGCCTCACCCTCCAACAGACGTGGGCAGGTTCTCTGCAAAACTTAAACTCAATAAAAACGTATAATTTATCTTTGTGTGTGTGTGTGTGTGTGTGTGTGTGTGTGTGTATGCCAATGGGTGTAGGTGCCCTTGGAGGCCAGAAGAGGGCACTCTATTCTCTAGAGCTGTAATTACAGGCAGTTGTGAGCTATCTGGTATTGGGTCTTCTGCAAAAGCAGCAGTTAAGAGCTCTTAACTGTCAAGACACCCTCCAGTTCCCCTGAAACTTATCTGTGTGTGCCCATTAAATGATTCTCTTAAGTGCTAGTATTTGTAAAATAAAGAAAACAATACCCCCTTTGATGCTCGGTTGAGAAAAAGACTACACTAACTTGGAGTGTTTATTATTTTGAGTTGAATTTGGATTCCATTTTGCTGAAAAAGAAAAATGTGTAAGCAATCACAATAACTCCCTGGCTGAGTTACCTAAGAAAGAACTAGCAACTCCATCAGAAGCGTGCTACTGTGGCAAGGGTGCCATCATATCCACAATGTCAACCTACCTTAGGCCTGAGGTTCTGCTGGGTGACATTTTGAACTAGTAGTCAATTTGATTTTCATTAGTATGTGTGCTATAAAGAACAAATGAATCAGAAAGGGAGTCATTCATGACACCATTGTGCAAAGGATGAGTAAAGAGGCCCTTTGCTCCTCTTCCGGACATCACCTGTCCCAACCCACCTACCACCCGGGCCCTCTGCCTTCTCAGACAGTCATACCCGACGAATATCACACCAGCAGCATTCCGTCTGCCCTGAATCAAAAAGTGAGGCACCGAAAGGTAAGTTACACTTTGGCAAGCAGGCGATCAGACAATTCTTTGCGTTTCTCTGAGGTAGTGGAATCCTAATAGTCTAACAGTTCAAAAGTGTCTCGGTTGCTGGACTAAGAAACAGCTAGAGAGCTGGCCTCGCACTCACACCCTTTCAGAGACTAGTGGCTGTGATTAGCACATACTCCAAAGTCCTCTCCAGTAGTACCTTCATTGTTACATGGAAAACACGAAAACACCGCAGTTGCCACATTAGGAGGGTGAGCATTGCTTCCTGAGGGCACAACTCATTATGACTTGAATTTAATCCCTGCATGTCTTTCCAAAAAGTGCCTGGAGCAGTGTCAGATGCTCAATAAATGTGATATCACTAAACATTTGAGATCTCTGACTCAGTAAGAGAACAAGCAAAACCAGCATTCAAAACCCAACCAACTGCAGGCTCACAGTCCATGCATGGAATTCTAGAGAAGGTTCAACCTTGGAAAGCATTAAGTTCTGATGGTGTTGGGCAAGGCTTGGGTCCACAATTCCATCTTAACTCTTTGTGTTAGACATTCCCAGCTCCATGGTGCTCTTACGATGGCGTGTGACTATGGGTTTTCTACCTGTAATGAACTTTTGTGAAGACAAAATGATGAGCTTTCTCTGTTGTTCTTCAAGTTTTTCTGCTAGACATTTAACCAAGACGGGGTCCACTTTAGAATCAAATTTATTAGCAAACCAATGCCCTTCTTTTATAAGCCATCGTAATTCTGCAGCGCCGTAGATACACACACTTCGAAGGTGTGAGCCAGTGCAATTGGGATAGAAGAAGCCTTCATAATAATTCCATTTGACCAGGCGGGTCTTACTCTGTAGGTCAGATACATCCTGGGCCGATCTGGAAATTTCTCCGGGTATTCCTGGTATTCGGGTCAAGGTAGCCCAAAAGTGTTCATCGGGAGAGTATGTATCTTTAGACCAGGCAAAAAAGTCTTCAACGAGGGAGCTGTTGAAGATATATTTAACAAATGCCTGACTTAGAACAAAATAGGCACTGCCTACGAACACCTCAATGTTATGAGGTGGAGCCTCCTTGGAGATGTTTGTCCTTACTGGGAGCTTCATGTATTCGTAAGGCACCGATCTGAGCTCATGATGGTAGGTAAACCTTTCCATTTTGCCAGTAGGAGGTTTCACCGTCTCTAACATATTCTGGCCTTGGAGTTTTTTCAGCTCCGACACTAATTCGAAATTTGACTTGAGGGGAAAGTCTTGCCCACACAGGTTGATGACATACTTCCACTGAACTGAAGATTTGAGAAGGTCTGATAGGCAATTCAAGTCAGCCTGGAGCCTGGATATGTGGGCATACTCCACAGCCTCCAGTCTGGAAGCGATGAAGATATTGGAGAAGCACTTAGCTAAGTTGTTCATGGCGGTTTTGAACTCGTTTGGTGACTTCAGGTCATAGTGGATGCAGTAAAGATTGTGCTTGTTGTAAATAGCGTGAATTAGCCTCTCAACCATAATTGCATCTTTGTGGACGACCAGCGAGTAGGCTATTGGGAAGCTCTTTTCCTCTCTTGAAACAAGCTTCTCATGGTACCGTCTGAGGGTCTGATAAATATCACAGTCGCTGGTCATAGCCACAACGTCGCCATCCTCCAGGTCTATGATGTTTTGTCTTCTGATTTCCAAACTCTTGCCGATCTCCAAAGGCTCCTGCTCGTAGATTCCTGAGCAGTTAACTTCATACCTGACTTCATCCTGGATGGGGGGGAACCTGTTCCTCACAAAAGGGGAGGTACTTAGGGAATATTCAACTAAGTAAATGTCTCTTTGAGGGAAGAGGAGCCGGCCCACATTCAGAAGCTTTAACAAGGAGAGCAGCCATAGAGCTAAGAAGAGGACGAAGAGCTTCTGCTGGAGTGTGTATTTAGAGCAACATCTGAATATCTTCATTCTGCAGAGGAGAAAGGGATGACAGCTGTTATTAACTAATACGAGGAGAAAAATTCAGTATAATCTAAAGTTTATTGGGTACCACCTACTACATGCCACACAGAGGGCTGAATCCAAAGATAAAGGAAGCAAAGTCCCGAGCAAGTCCAGAAATAATGAAATAGAACTATATTGTCAGGGAACTTTGCGAACAAACTTTGTTAGTCGGTGTTAACTGACATTAGCTCATTTAGAGAGATGCTGGTTATCAACCAGAGCAGATGATAATAACCAGCCGTTCACTGGTACGGCGGAGGGCTGGCTCCAGGACTTCCAGGTGATGGGCAAGATTCGCAAAAGCCCAAGTTCCTGAGATAACATGGCTTAATATTTGCATATAACCTATACACAATTTCCTACATGCCTTTCTCTGTTTCTAGGCAACCTACAATACCTAATGCGGAACCCAAGGAACGCTTGTTCACGAGGATTCATCACAACACCGGGTTCAGGGCAAATTCAAGTTTTGCTTCTAGGAACTCTCTATAATTTCCCTTTGCAGGTTTTCTAATGAGTTTTGCTGAATTTGCAGACAAGTGTCCCACAGATATGAAAGGTTGATTACACACTGCGTCTCGTACAGTCTGCATCTCGTCTTAGCATATTTGAGGCAGGGTTACCGTGGTTTGGGTAGCAGCTGAGAGAACCAGATGAATCAAGAGGCTCTCAGAGATGCAGTGACTCACTTGAAGCCCAAAAGATCATTGAGCTTCATCCAACCTTTGGATGTTGACGATGGAGGCCAGAGGTCAGTTAGGAAAAGTTCAGAAAACCCCACTTCAGGAGTCACATCAGACTGTGAGATGTACAAACTGTAAAAACTGCATAAACCTTCTTTCTTTCCTTGTTAGTCCCCATTTCCTCATAGGAATTAGCAATATAACCTTCAGGTTGGGAAAGGGTCAACACTCGTTCAGGGTAGAGTTAGAAAAGTGGCCTTGGATTTACAGTGTGTTGCCTTGAAGGTGAAAGAGTCAGTTTTTTCCCCTCACAGCTTTGTAACAGTAGGCAGAAATGACCTTGAGCCTGAGTGATCAAGACTCAATTACTCAAGAACAATGGCAATGGGTTTTTGATCCTACTGCACATACTAGCTTTGGGGGAGCCTAGGCAGTTTGGATGCTCAACTTACTAAACCTGGATGGAGGTGGGCGGTCCTT
>NC_022021.1:3480047-3482844 GCF_000317375.1 Microtus ochrogaster
GGCGGAGATCCTTAATTGAATAATAAAATTTAATAAAAAAAAAAGAAGAAAAAAGACTCAATTACTGTGTGTATTTGGAAGAGCAAAAACTAAGACCTGACAGTGGACCAAGACCCCGGAGCTGAGGCCCTCATTCAACAAAGATGCTGTCTGGACCGGGCAGTGGCGTGGAGAAGATGGGATAAATCTGAAGCGTGTTTACCACCCGATCTGTGAGTGCACACGTGAGCTGAACGGAAGGCGATTACTCTCACTAGATTCCAAGTGGATGGTCTCACCATGTGTGGAGACGGAAACCAGAACAACGAGAAGAGCAGGCCCCGTTCTGACTGCACTGAGCCCAAGTGCCTTCAGAATTTCCACACGGACATGTCCACCAGGGGACCAGAACGGCCACCACCTAAGTTTGGGTGGGAGGTGAGGGCTGGAGAGAAATGGAATTGAAAACCGTGGTGGTCAGGCTGAGTATGGAGGAGACCCCAGGCAGCCGCAGAGCATAGGCTGGGAAGCGGCTTGAGGAAATGGAACCCTGCAGCACAGATGAAGGGCACCGAGTTGCAGACTCGGAAGTCTGAACACACATGTGCACAGATGCTGTGCTGTGATGAATTGAGACAGGAGATGAGTTCATTCCCAGTGCGCTTTGAGGGTCTCCGGCTCTTAATTAGCATAAATTAATCTTTCCCTTGGCCAAGTGAGATGTTTAAAGAGACTGACACAGGCTCCCAGAGCTGGCACGCCGTGGTTAACCTAACAACCAGCTTCACATTTACATAAAGAGATAAGGGCCAGCTGTCTGCCTGTTGCCAGGGCCTCAGCATCTACATTCCTGCCTTTCTTGGGTTCGGTGAGTTTGAGCTGCCAGGAAGCCAGGGCTAGCTGCTCAAAACAGGCCAGTCCAGAGGACTGGGCAATGGCAGGTGGGGTGTGTGTGCTCTAAAAAGCCCTCTGGAACTGGCTCTTACTCTCTGCTCTGGCCTTTTCTGGTCAGGGACAGGGGAAAAGGGGAGGCACCGGGACAGCCCAGGCCTGTCCTGGCTCTCTGAATGTCTGTCTGCTCCCCAGAGATCTTTCAGGAAGATAAGCTTGTCTGGCTAGGGCCAGACAAGAGGCACCTTCCAGTATTAGTAACCTGTCCCAAGTCAAAATAAAACTATTCTTATCCCAACCATGGTCCTTTAACTAAAAGCGCCTCAATGTGGGGGGAAGGACACAAAGCTGGGTGGCTAGGGAAGAGGGGGGACCTGGGAAGAATTGGGGGAAGGAAGGAGAATATGATCAAAGCATGTGGTATAAAATTCACAAAGAACAAGGAAGGAGCTTGCAAAAAGAGGAATTAAGAAAAAAAAAAAAGTAAAAGGCCGCGGAGGTGGCATGCCCTCAGATTTTAATGAGTTCCTGCCAGTTCCTAAACAGGGACACTGGCCTGTTTCCAAGCTGCTGGCCGTGCTGAGAAAGCAGTCCTGTATCCTGGGCCCCAGCCGAGGGAAAGCTCCTCTAGGAGGCCCAAGGAGACTAAAATCCCCAGCGTTGGCTTGGCCTTGGCCTCCTCCTGCTCCTGCACACAGTGAGCTTGGGCTTAGCCAGTGGGCTCTGCAGAGGACAGCATGATCCCACTCACAGCTGCAGGGGTGAAGGTGAAAAGCACCTATAAATTACAGTCCCCCGATCCTCCTGTCACCTGCAGCAGCCCAGACCCGGGAGACCCTGGCACCTCAGGCACCGAGGATGTAATGGAGCCCTGAGGCCCTACCTGAGGCTGAAGGGTGAGCTCAGCTAAGCTGTCCCCACTGCTCTCCACTGCTCCCCACTGATCAGTACTCAGTACCTCCTGTAAACAATACGCTGGCCACCTTCCTCTCTAGGCTGGTGGGCAGGCAGCAGCCTGCTGGCTGGGAGTATAAACCAGTTACATTCTGAATGACTTCCAGTAGAAGAAGAGAATGTCCCTTCTTACCTGGGCGTACAAGGAAGTTGTCTTGTGAAGACTGTTACCATAAAGACATGAGTTCCTAGCCATGACAATCAAACCGGAAGAAGAAAATGACAGCAAGGTTCCTATAATGATTCCGAAGGAGATCATTCCTTACTAAAGTCCCAACAGGAAAGACATGAAGCCTTTCCTCAATCCGTGATCTCCCCAGCTCTCCTGGCATTGCTAGAGCTAGGAGGCAGCAACATTGAGTACCAGGATGCACAGAGGCTAAGTACCAATGAATGCTTGCATGCAGGGCCAAAGGCTACAGCCACCAGCAGCTGTCCAGCCATCTTTGGAACCCAGGGCCATCGGAGCAAGAGGTGAGGAAGGGGACTAGTAGATCAGTAACAAGAGTAAGATGACTGGAAAGAAAAGTACTGAATAAGTTACAGCGTTTAGGGACCAAGAACTGAGGATTGAAGAGACGGCTCGGTGGTTAAGAACATGGGCTGCTCTTCCAGAGGACCCAGGTTAGAGCCCTAGCATCCACATGGGAACTCACAACCCTCTGTGACTCTATGTCCAGAGGATTCAATATCCTCTTCTGGCCTCCGAGGGTACTTCACACATGTGGAGCACAGACATGCATATGGGAAAACACCCATGCACATAAAATAAACGAAGAATTTCATTCTTATAGAGCTTCTCAGGAGCTTACCAGATGAGAGAGAGAGAGAGAGAGAGAGAGAGAGAGAGAGAGAGAGAGAGAGAGAGAGAAGAGAAGAGAAGAGGAGAGGAGGGAGAGAGAGAAGAGACACAAAGAGAAAGAGAGAGAGAAAGAGAGAGAGAGAGAAGAGGAGGAGGGAGAGAGAGAAGAGA
>NC_022021.1:3483097-3489870 GCF_000317375.1 Microtus ochrogaster
GATTAAGAGGGAGAGATGGGGAGACACAAAGAGAAAGAGAGAGAGAGAGAGAGAGAGAGAGAGAGAGAGAGAGAGAGAGAGAGAGAGAGAGAGAGAGGTCGCGGACTTTAGCTTGAGGACCCTGGGGAACTCAGTAGCTAGCTGTGTCTAGCTAACCTCTCTGAAGGTCAGCTGTTTTTGCTCAGGATGGGATTTAGAAAGTCAGCCCTCCAGCTCCCAGGGTCTTAAACTGTGTGCTGCATATGGGGGCCCATAGCTGAGTATGGAGTTCATGAAACATTTAGTAAAATAAAAGCCTTCCCTTGTTTTCCTGTAAGGCTTCTTCTTACCCATGACCAGCTTGCTTAACACATCTTGGAGCCTTTTCGGTTCTCTAATTATACAGGATTCACTGAGTGTATCTATCTTAAAAGTTTGACTTCTATTTTGTAGTTATGTGTATGCATGTGCACCTGTGTGGGGAAATGTGGGCGTGTGCAAGTGCCCACCGAGGCCCTAAGAGGGCCTTGGATCTCCTGAAGCCGGAGTTACAGGAGGTTGAGAGCCACCTGACGTGGATGCTGCGAATTGAACTCAGGTCCTCTGCAAGGGCAGTATATGCCCTTAACCACGGAGCCATCTCACCAGCCCCTGAGCGTTTAAAAGCAGAATCTGTAAGGCCATTTTATGTGGACAATGTTAAGAACATGGCTGCCCTATTCCTGAACAAGGTAGGAGGTGGCAATGCCACAAGGATGAGTGGCAAACCCTTCCCGAAGCCTAGACTCACACTTACTGCACTTTACCTGGGTTTGCAGCACTGGAGACAGAACCCAGAGCTCTATGTAAGCTAGGCCGGTTCCGCTGCACCTCCAGCTTTTGCCTATCTTCTCAATCTATCCCTGAAGCTTCAATACAAGCTCAGTATTTTAAAGTCAGTACCCCACAACCTCCAGCCCAAACTCTTTGTTAATTTAATAGCATTGCTGTGGAGGTGAACTTACTCAGAACGTGGTTCCGGATTTCTATAGGCGTAACTCAATCCCTTCAACAGACTTTATAATGAGGTGGTAACTGCCAATATCCATCTTTTTAAAGAAAAGAAACCGAGGCATATGAGACAAATAAAAAAATACCCAAGAGCAGGGGCAGAAACCTCTCCTCCCACAGAGGGGGCCTTTCCCATGATGGTGGTCGCAAAGCTTCTCTGGTCATGGCTGGGTAAGCAGGGATGTCCCTTTCTCAGGCTTTCTCCTTATGTCAAGTCTCCCCGACTCTAAACCCAGTTTTACTAATGTCCCAAATTAAAAAGATAAACTCCAAAAACAAAACAAAACAAAACCCCACATTGTCCAAGAACCAGATATGGAAAGTGTAGTGCTGAATCTTAGAGCCAGGAAGTCTTGGCACACACAACCCCATCACCTGGATATGAGGAGAAACGGTCTCCAGGTTTCCCACAATAGTTTAGCCCTTGATGATGTTCCCACTGGAAGTCTTGCATAACTGTCCTGAAGCAGAGACAAATGGATTCCACTCGTAAGACACTATACCTGTCTGAGCCAGAACCTGCCTGGAGAAGTAACCTTTGGGGACCAAGGTGGTGTCTCCTGAAGCCCCAGGCCCAGGCATCAGTGAGCTGATGCAGATCTTACCCAGTTTCCAGTCAGTAGGACCCTTTAAAGGAAGAGGAGGGTGCTCACCCTAGGAGTCAGAGACGCCTGGCTCAGAGCTTGTCGCTATGCAGTTGGGGCTGTCTGAGAATTCCTGAGTGTTTTTTCAGACTTTCTAGATGAAATCTCTCTCCAGGAAGAGAACATTCCCTCCATGCACACACCTTTGAGTCTTTACACTTTGTTTTATTATGTGTCAGCTTGAAAAATAGGGCATGAGAAGCTTGTTAACTTGGGAATGTCAGGCTTTGTTTTTTTTTCTAAAGCCTTACAAAGTAGAGCCGTCATTCATCACACAAGGACAGAAATATAAAAATGAGCACATTTTTAAAAAGAAACAAAAGTAAATAAAAACCCAGATCTCCTCCTAGACAGAGGGAATCCGGTGTGCAATGGCCGGATGAGCTAAGGTGCTACCCTGGCGTTTGATCTCAATGAGGCCATGATCCTCATCACCTCACTCATCACCTACCACAGAAAGTTCTGGACTGCGGCCCTCGGGTGGGAGGATGGCTCAGCTCCAGCGCGTTTCTGCAACGCCCCCACAGTAACTCAGAGTTGTGCAAAGGAGTCGCAGGACAAGTTTCTCTCCGAGTTTATTCGCTCTTTGTTCTAGTCTAGAAAGAACATGGCAAAGGCCAATGCCTGTCCCAGTGTGGAGCAGGAAAGTACGGTACCTATGCAAAACACAAGCGCCTAAAAAACTCCAGGTACATGAAGACAGCCCTGGAAAGGCAAGACCTCATTCTCATTTCATTAAAACAAAACAAAACAAAAAACAACAACTCAGGAAGTCAGAGAAGCCAGTAGTAGGGAACAAAGCTTGCAATGATCCATAACTTGGCGTGACATTCTGTGGACACCATTGGTGTAGGAGGTCCTTCTGTTTATGTGTTGCTTTCATTGGTTAATCAATAAAGAAACTGCTTGGCCTGATAGGGCAGAACTTAGGTAGGCGGAGAAGGCAGAACTGAATTCTGGGAGAAAGAAAGTAGAGAGGGAGAGCCGCCATAGAGATGCCAGGTCAGACATGTTAAATCTTTCTTGGTAAGCCACGACCTAGTGGTTATATACAGATTAAAAGAAATGGGTTAAATCAAGATATGAGAGTTAGCCAATAAGAAGTTAAAGCTAATGGGCCAAGAAGTAATTTAATTAATACAGTTTCTGTGTGATTATTTCGGGTGTAAGCTAGCCGGGCGGCCAAAACAAGGGGCCCCCCTCTCCCTACAACACACCATGTCCTTCCAGCCTGATTTTAAGATGTCCTCCGTGCTCCCCAGGCCCTTAAGGGCGGCTTCACTATACAGGCACTGTCCTACCCTTTTCTTTCACCCACAATAGATACTATGCTTTTCAACAGGAACAAAAACATGCAATCATAGTTTCTTTTTCTAGGTCTTTCCCACCAGTGCTTAGTTAACAAATGCACAGTTCCTAAAGAAGCCCAAATGAAAAAAATCTTAAGACTGAAAAGACTTTCAAGGTGACAGAGACTCCAGTCCTCCAAAGGTGGCTGCCCATCACAGACCCTCATTTCAGGGCTGGGATGCTGGGAACATGTTTTCTCCACTACACATGTGGCTTAGTTTGCTCCCACTGCTATGACAAAATACCATAAATTGGGGAGTTTACCAACAACTGAAACTTATTTCTCATGGTCCTGGAAGTTGGGAAGCTAAGCTCAAAGTGCAGATCATATCTAGGGCTGGCTCACTCCAACTTTCAAGAGGGTCCCTTATTACTGTGTTGCCCCATGGCAGAAGGCAGGAGGGCATAGGTGTGGGAGAGGTGAGCCACTCCCTCACACCTCTGAGAAGTTCTCTAATTCCCTCCGTGACAGCTCAACCCACTGCATGATGAACTTCCTAGACATCTTCTATCACACTGGCAGTTAAGTTGTAACACGAATTTTAAGAGGACACATTCAGATTGTACTGATTTGCCTTCAGCTAACCATTGCTGGCCACTAAGGGACTCAACAGGGGGCAGAATCCCCAGTCCCTTATGTAGGCTCCTCATGGTGGCATCTAGCACAGTTTGGCTTGACCAGTCACTAAGATTGTCCTTACCAGACAACAAATATTTTCATACTGTCAGAGTCCATGGACTCAGGCCTGTCCCTTCTTAATGGTCTTTGCAGAATGTCAGTGTTAATTGTATGTACTTACTGGCAGATTGATGGGTTGGGCACTATCACTCTTCCTGCTTTTTCAGATGAGGAAATGAGTCACAGAAGATACACAACCTACTTTGGGTTACAGTGTGTAGAGGAGCCAGGACTTTCCACCATGACCCAATTATTACAACCACAACCCAACCCTGCCCTTCCAGCCGCTCAGTGGTCTAGCAGAACTGGGACTAATAAATGGCTGATATATGGGTCTACTAAGTGTGCTCAGGAAATGCTAAACTATACAAAGTAGAACCTAGCTAAAGGACCGTCCCTGATCTTCTCCTCAGGAAGAGTGTGATCCTGCCCAGCAGGCAGGGTGACCCTGTGTGGAGAAAGCAGCATGGTCTGTGTTGGGATATTTTTACAATATTTTACATTAGAAACCTCCCCAGTTGTCCAAGAAACCACACTTAGAATTTCTGTCTTTGTGAAACATGTTTAATTGTCCAAAGTGTAGCTTGGGGCCACGAAACTGAGGGGGGATTTCAGCTCAGGGCTAGTTACCTTTGATGCATTAGCCAGAACCAGTCATGTGCTACTATTGAAGATATTTTGTTTATTAATCTCTGAGATTTCATACTGGGAAGGCATATTAGTCCTATACTATAGGAGCCATTGGTTCTCTTTCCCACTCTGACAGAGTCTCTCTAACCTAAGCCACATCAACTTGGCCTGCATGAGAAACAGCCTCCTACATGGATGGCTTCCTTGCTTCTTCTAGTCCATTCTTCACGAGTGGATAAGACACGCCCTGCAAGCACACCTGCTCCCTGTGTGCCAAACCCTTCACTGGGTTGCCATTTAACGTATAAAGCCAGAATTCCTTTCCTGTGCCTGCTTTTCTCTACAAGTTCAGTTTATTCTTTCTCTCTCTCATTGAGCTTTAGGTGACAACCGTCTTCTGAGACCTTCTAGAACCCCTGTCTCTTCATGGCCTCAGGACCGACCTGTGTGCTTGTTCCTTAATCTAGACCACCTTTCCCTGGACCCTAGCCTGCTAGGGTTCTCACATTGTAGAAAAACAAATATATCATTCCCTGGGGTTCTCTCTGATTCCCTTTTCCAATTCTCTCTCCAGCCTCCCCACACTCATGCACTTTTTCCTGAGCCATCGCCACAGACAATACTCCATTTGCACTTGTTTGTAATCTGTCTTTAGACAGGAACACATGTTTGTCCATCCATGTCATCTCCCCCACCCCCCTGCTCCAGCACCAAGCACATTTATCCTGGTACACTGCAGCTGATCAACAGGACAAAGCCCAAAGACCCAAATTCTAGTCTGGGCTCTCCTATCTAAAGCTTCCTCAAGTGACCCAGCAAGCTATTAATCACAGGTATGTTTTTATGCCCAAAGTGTTAAGCTATTAAGCAGGATAACAGGTTCTCTATTTTACACAGTTATTGTGAAAGTCCTATGATACAGTGCATGCAAAAGCACTATAGGGAAAAGATGTTGGTCTGCAAACATCAGATTTTAGGCTCTCTGTAAGAAGAGTGGGTCTACAGAAAAACCCAGAGCCAATATTTAGTTCCCTTCTGTCCTTCTGAAGCAGCACGTTCATTGTCACCCCTGTCCCTGCTATCCTAAATGATTCTCCATTCTTTATTCTTCAGCAACATGTTTCTGCTGACAGGAATTTGAACTTAGGTTCAGAATTCTCCCTGGGGTTTCACAGCGATGTAGTCCCAGACCTGCCCCGACTGTGAGAGACAGGAGAGAGTAGCTCTAGTTCAGGTTTTGAGGTAGTTCCCCATTTCCTTTGAAACACTGGCTGCTGAGGGATTTCTTCCAAAGGCACCTAGGAGTGCACTGGAGCCCTCCCGAGCAGAGCCTCGGTGGTTCTAGCGAACCATAGAGCAGTGCTGGCCATGTTCTATGTAGCAGAAGCTTTAGGTCTCTGCTCTCAGCCCCTCCCCACTCTTTTAGGGGTGACTCTCTGCAGTGGTTCTGTGTTGGCCTCGGTTTGGAAAAGTCATCCCTAAAGACCACATAACCAATAAAACCGTCCCTAGTCTTTTACAGCATTGTGAACACACAAAACACTCACAGACAGGGCCTTTGCAGTACCCTGTCACAAGGATCACAGCCAGTGCCACTGTCTCAGCGTGGTTAACTAGGCTGTCATCCAAAGGGGCGCTTGCCAGGCAAGCTACCACCGACAGCTTTCTCGCTATAAAATAGTTACGTTACCTGCAGAGCAACAAGAACAGAGGCCTCAGTGGAAATGCGGGACGTGAAAGTCATTCTCCACACTGCTTCTTTAGAGCACGATTCTTCCTGCAGTGCCTCTTCCGGAGTCTTTCAGGTCTAGGGAGAGTCACAAGATGTGTAAGGTTACATGGGAAATGAGTAATTCATACCAAGATGTTTTGATCACACTGATAGCGGTCCCTTGAGGTTGTGGGATATCTGGGTCGTAGTAATGCTACAGAAAGGCACAGAAACCAGCTACTATTCTGTAGTTACAGCAACCTGGGGAGTCGACTTGATTCTTGGCTTCTCTTATATGGTCTGAAGGTAAATAACAGAAGTAGTTCATGATCCAGCCAGCAAGGTCACCTCAGTGCCAAGAGGTCCTAGCAGGAGTCAAAAATGCCAGAAGCTGTGAAGCCAATGAGAGTTCCAGTTCATAGCACTCCATGGCCCTTAACATGGAGTAAACTATTGAGTTTTTCCTCTAAAATTTTTTTAAAAAGGACAGATTCCCCAAATCTATATGCCCTCAAATGTTAAGATTGTTGGGGGCTTGTGTGCCATGCCTTCCTGTCTGGCCACAAGGGACTGCAGAAGACGGATGAATGGATGCATTAAACCTTTACCCTTGAGTTCCTTCCTTCCCTCCTCCCTCCCTCCTTCCTCCCTTCCTTCCTTCCTCCTTCCTTCCTTCCTTCCTTCCTTCCTCCCTCCCTCCCTCCTTCCTTCCCTTCCTCCTTCCTTCCCT
>NC_022021.1:3490320-3491812 GCF_000317375.1 Microtus ochrogaster
CCTCCCTCCCTCCTTCCCTCCCTCCCTCCCTCCTTCCTTCCTTCCTTCCTTTCTCCATCTCTGTCCATCTCATTTAGCTTAGGTACCAAGAAAATCAAGCTGTGTTTGACGTTTCATGTTTTAACCTTAAAATGTGGGTCAAGAATATTTTCGATTCCTTGTTCTATAAAGTAGAAAAATAGAATCAAAAAAGCATCAGCTGTGTGTGTGTGTGTGTGTGTGTGTGTGTGTGTGTGTGTGTGTGCGCGCGCGCGCACGCGCGCGCATGCATTCTTGCATGTGCAGGCAAAGGCCAGAGCAGGAGGGCAGGTGTCTTCCTCCATGGCACTCTCTTTTACTGCCTGGATGCGGGATCTTCCTTTCTTTCTTTCTTTCTTTCTTTCTTTCTTTCTTTCTTTCTTTCTTTCTTTCTCTCTCTCTCTCTCTCTCTCTTTCTTTCTTTCTTTTTTTCTTTTTTTTTTGGATGCGGGATTTCTCACTGAGCTGGAAGCCCGCTACTTCAGCTAGACTGATTGGTCACTGAACACTTGGAATCCAACTATCTCTGCCTCCCAGTGCTGGTTACAGGCACACACAGTCATGTCTGGCTTATTTGGTTTCTAAACGAATGTTGTCAAACTCAGGTCTTCATGTTTTTATACAGCACCTGCTTACCCATTGAGCCACCTCCCCAGCCCTTGACTATTTTATTAAAATGAACTTTATTGTGTTAGAAAGAAAAGAACTTCCCTCAGCTAATGTGTATAGGTGTGATGGTTTCTCTCCCCTTATATCTCTGGAAGCATTTATTTTGGTGTCATAGAATCAATTCCCTACTTAAAAAACATTTTAAAGCTCTTTGTTTATTCCTATTTTATGTGCATTGGTGCTTTGCCTGCATGCATGTCTGTGTGAGGGTCTCAGATCCTCTAGAACTGCAGTTACAGACATTGTGAGCTGTCATGTGGGTACTGGGAATCGAACCCGGATCTCCTGGAAGATCTCCCAGTGCTCTTAACCACTGAGCCATCTCTCCAACCCCTCAACTCTATATTTTTCTCCTGGAATTAATTCCTCAAAAGCTCTGTAGCTCGCTGAAGACGTGTGAGTGACTGATTTCTGCATGTGCATTTATGCCCTGAAATAACTGCAGGAGGGGAAAGCCCGGGACAAACAGATGTGAATCAGGGTATCTCCATCAGAAATGGCGGAGGCCCAGGCCTTGCCGCTAATGGCTGGCATGAACACACTCTATTTCAAGTTAGAAGAGTTTGCCCGTTTGTTCTCGGGGTTCAGTCTAAGCAGTGGGAATCAATGGACATTACTACTGCTTCTGTACTAATCAAGTCAAGATCATCTCGGCAGGGCGGCCCACATATGTAATTCTAGCACCCAGGCGTCTGAGGCAGCAGGATCGTGAGTGAGAGACCAGCCTCGGCTACACTGTGAGGTTCTCAAATAAACACACACACCACACACAGGCCAGCCTCGGCTACACTGTGAGGTTCTCAAA
>NC_022021.1:3492142-3493081 GCF_000317375.1 Microtus ochrogaster
AAATAAACACACACACCACACACAGGCCAGCCTCGGCTACACTGTGAGGTTCTCAAATAAACACACACACCACACACAGGCATCCATGCACACATTTGTGCATGTACTGGTAAACACCACAGACACACCAACACACGTGTGCACCCACATGCACATTCCCCTACACTCACAGGCACACACAGACATAGACGCGCACTACACATGTGCACACAGAGAGACACATGTACACTTCTAGGCATGTGCACATACACGTATGCACATATAGAAAGAGAGACACACACATGAGCACACACAATACATGTGCACCAGGAGGGATCCTTCTGTCATGACTGTACTGCTTAGTCAAAGATCTGTTGGCTCAGAAGATGCAAACTGCCTTGGAATCTTGTGTACACACAGAATACTGAGTTAAAACCAGGAGCTCAAAGTTAAGTGGGAGAGATAGAAGATCCGCAGCGGCTGAGTCGATATTGCCAAGATAGGAACTTCCAAAGCAGGAATTTTTAATCTTTGCCGAAGTCCAATCCAGAAAACCCTGTGGTCACTGTGTAGCAGGCATCTCTGGCAAGGGTGCATTGGAACCACAGTTCCCACTCAGACAGCTGGCTGGAACACGCAGGTGGTGAGACTGATGAACACGGGCTTGCTTAGCTTACTAAATGTCTAAGCGAGCCTACACGCCAGTTGCAGAAAGAGCAGAAATCAACAGCCGGAGTCAGTTGTCTGATGGACAGATGTGCTAGAACAGAGGTATGGTGACATCAGAAACAGCGGGTTAGGGGGGGCTCTGGCAGGCTGCCGGTCACCTTCCAAACCCACCCTCCCTTTGGTCTCTCAGTGTAGTAATAGGAGCGGTGGGCTGCGTCCCGGCACCCGGCCGCCCACATGGCTAGCTCTACCCGAAATAATTACACGGACACTGTGTTTATTTAATCACCG
>NC_022021.1:3493186-3495152 GCF_000317375.1 Microtus ochrogaster
GGTCTTACCGGGAGTGTATCTTTCCAGGAGCGGGGAGCATGGCGTCTCTCTGAGGCATCTGCTCCCGAGAGCAGAGCTGTGGAGTCTGAGCTCACTTTCTCTTTTTCCCAGCATTTTGTTCTGTTTACTCCACCCACCTATGTTCTAAGCTATGAGCCCAAGTAGTTTGTTTATTACTTAACCAATAAAATCAACAGATTGATATATGACACTCCCACATCATCTCAGAGTCCCTCTGTGGCTGGTAACAGAAATGAGCAACTTTGAAGACTTTCTTCCCAGCTCCTATGTAGAAGAGCCAGAAATGGAAAGACTGTGAAAGCGGGGAGGTGTGGCTCTCTGTAGGAAGGATGTCCAATTTCTGTCCTTTTCTGGCTTTCTATTTTTCTGCCTGGAACCTAACATGACGGCTAGAGCCATTTTTAAAGAGCTGGTACAAGCATACAGACGTACAGATGAAAGACGGTTGGTCTCAGCCTACCACTCCTCAAGCCACCGAGCCAATAACAGCAAACACCCCCTGCTCTGAGCGTTTGTTAGATGAGAAAAGCAAGCCCTGACATATTTAGGCAACTTGCACTTTGAAGGATGAACACAGGAAAAGGGTAATGATGCGTCTTGCTCTCTCAAACAGCAAAATGAAATTTAAATCAGGTTGAAGTGAGTACTTGCTCAACAGCACAATTCTGTCCACAGTCAAGTGCAAAAATATGTCTCAAATATGCTGAACTTCTCATCCGTCTAAATTTGGAGGTAGATGGAGGCTTTAGGTAAACATCTGAAGGATGGCAGCCGGCAAGATTTACCAAATTAACTTCAGTGCCGGCGAGAGCTGCAGCTGACTGACTAGACTTCTCTGAGGCACCCTTCACCACATGGCAAGCTTGGTCTCCATGATCACCAGGCAACGTGGTCCACACAAATTCCCGGCATCACCCTGTAGGGCTCCCTTCTTGAAAGGCTCTTCTCACATGGGGACTTTAGAGGCAGGTTTTCAATAAAAAGATGTCAGTACCATGTGACTCAAAACCACTCTGAGCAGTTCAGGTCACAGGTGTGCCCCTCACCCTACCTTCTGGCTGCGTCTCCCTTTTTGCCACCCACTTGCCCCCTCCATCTGACCTTTGGGTACATCCTACAAGTTTGGACCTGGAAATCAATGGTTCTTAATTTGAGTCCCAAGTCTGTCACCAAGGAGATGTCATGACTAGATGGCCTCTCCCTCCTGGGCTAGGGAGGAGCAATAAGAGCTCTGGTTCCCATGGCGATGAGACGGTGAGTTGAGTTGACACCCTTGGTGTGCCGTGACAGGAAAACCAGATAGCTGATGGTTAGGTTAGGTTAAGGCATTTAAAGCAGCTGGTCCAGTGACCAGAACAGGGAGTCCTGCTCAGGGCGCCCTGCCCACTCCATACCCAGAAACTGTATTTGAGAGGTGACCACCATGGGCTCTACAGGCAGCTGAGGCCAAAGTCACAACAAAGGTTTCTGTGCTTCTTGTGGTCCAGGGCTGTCAGATAGGGGTCCACAGCTATATGTGCAGCTATCTCTGCAAGCCTGAAAGTTTGAAAATACATTTTTATAAAGTAATCATAGGGATCATGGGAAAGGCAAAATAGACAGGATTAAAACCCTGTTAAAGACCCTGCCCCATGCTGCGACGTGTTTGGTGCCTTGGTTATAAGTCTACTGTCATTGCTTCCTTCTCAGTAATTCACGTGGTTATTCCTTCTTTTACTCTAAAACTTCCATTATTCTCTATTTATAAAGTAATTGAGGACCATAATGATCTTTCTTTTTTTTTGGAGCTGGCTAGGTCTTCTGCTACAGGCACTTGCTATCAAGCTGATGACCTAAGTTCAATACCCAGAATCTACATGACAGAAGGAGAGAAGTGACTGCCACAAACTGTCCTCTGGTCTCTACATGTGCGAACACACACACACACACACACACACACACACAC
>NC_022021.1:3495252-3521688 GCF_000317375.1 Microtus ochrogaster
TACACACATAGCACACTAAATGTCATAATTTTTAAAAAGATACGCTTTCTAATTTTGGTGGTAAAATATAGAGAACACAAAATTGATCACTTTAACCATTTTAAAATGCTCATTTACATGTGAAATTTACATCTTTACATTAGAGACAGTTACTGCTGTTGATGGAGTTAAGCATGCTGCACCCATATACACAGGCACCAAGCATGCTCGGGTGACTTTAGCCAGAGCACAGCTCTGCAGCAGCAAAGACTCCCGTGTGCTGTGCAGCCATCAGCACTATCCGTTCCTGAACTGCGCCCCTTCCCAGAGGGACTTCGTGCCTACTGGATATGAGCTCCCAGTTCTCCCGTATGCCCAGCCCATGGGCACCATCCTCCCACTGTTTCTAGGACATTAACCACTCAAGAATCCACACAACAGGACACATGCAGCACCCCTTGGCCCAACGTAATGTTTTCAAGATTCACCCATGATGAAGCATGTGCCCAAACGTCTTCCCTTTTGGAGCCTGAATAATCCCCCACTGTAGGCCATGACATAGTTCGCTCACTCATTCCAGTCAGTACCTATTGGGCATGCTTCCATGTTGCTGTGAACATGGCTGCATGAATAATTTCAGTTACAGCCTTCTTTAGAATATACACTGTATTCCTTGCTTTTCCTAAGAGAGCTTTTAATCAATTTTTGAGATACCATCTTACTCCTGTCAGAATAGCTAAAATCAAAAACACCAATGATAGCCTTTGCTGGAGAGGATGTGGAGTAAGGGGAACACTCATTCATTGCTGGTGGGAATGCAGACTTGTACAACCACTCTGGAAATCAGTGTGGCGGTTTCTCAGGAAATTTGGGATCAACCTACCCCAAGATCCAGCAATACCACTCTTGGGAATATACCCAAGAGATGTCCTATCATACTACAAAAGCATTTGTTCAACTATGTTCATAGCAGCATTGTTTGTAATAGCCAGAACCTGGAAAAAACCTAGATGCCCATCAATGGAAGAATGGATGAAGAAAGTATGGAATATATACACATTAGAGTATTACTCAGCAGTAAAAAAACAATGACAATTTTTTTTTTATTTTTATGCCATGCACTTTGATCACATTTACCCCTACCTTAGCCCCACTAAGATTAACCTCCACTTCCCCATTTGTCCAGTTTTGTGTCTTTTTTTTTTTTTAAATCCAGGTCTCCTATGTGCTGTACACATATTTTTGGATCTGTGGTTTTTCCATTGCAGTGTGGAAATTACCAGGGGCCACACCCAAAAAGACAACTGACCCTCCCTCTCTTGGCAGCAATCAACTGCCCCATCATCTCATTGCCCGCCCACCCAAGGAACACATCCTGTGTGCCTACCACACGGTCAGAGGCACTGTGTAGACACTTCTGTTTGCTGTGTTGCCTTGAACTTGGAAATGGGAGTGAGGTCCTGGACACACACATCCACGATAAAAGGGACATAAAACAAGCACATACGATGGGGGTGAAGTAGTTAATGAGGGCCATTTGCAAGCTGGAGAGCTGGGGAGCATCCCAGTCCAGTCCTGGTCTGGCTGGGAGACTGGACGTGCCCTGAAGAGCGGCTGGTATTGAGAAAGTCCAAGAGGCTGGAGTCTGGAATCAGCGGAGAACAGAGCAGCAAAAGCTGCACTTGTTTAGGGGAGAGAGGAACGGATAGAGCCCTGCTCTGACCTGGGCCCCTTCATCTGGAAGGATCAAGGTGACGGCCGCCCTGAAGATGTGCCCCCATGTCGGTCCTTTTTAAAGATGCATCCACTTTCACAGTTCAGATGACCTCCTCAGTTCAGTCAGTGGCCGACCGAGACCAAGCATCACAGATAGCAGAGACAAGTTTTACAGACATGTTGGTAGATGGCATTTGGAAATGTCTCTCATGGGTATTTTTCTTGCCGTGGTGTTGACTTTCTTAGGATCCTTTCTCAGGCTCTCTCGTCCCATCCCACACTCTTCCCTCGGCTCTGCCAGCTCCTTATCATCTTGGCCGCATCCCCCGTGTTTTGTCTAGTCTTGGCAGCCTAAACCATGTCCGACCTGTGTACCATCCCACATCTCTGTTTGGACCCATCTGCTGAAAGTTTCCGAATCTGGCGGGGGGGGGGGGCAGGATGGTGCCTGGGGAGAGCCAGGCCCTTAGTCTGCCAGGGTGGAATGTGGGGTGGATGCAGTCAGCCTAGTCTCTCGGCTGTGCCACCTCCATACAGGCAAGCAGAAGGAAGAAAGGAAGGCAGGGAAGCTTGGTGTGCTTCTTGTGCTATTGCCAAGGGTCTGCCATAGCTGCTTCCCCACTGCCCCCACCAGGCGCTGCTCAGTCCTGAATCCTCTCCATCTTGCAGATCACCAGGAGAAACGACAAGGCTTGCTGACCCCTGAAACAGATCTAAGCTGTGGCTGTAATTCTGGGATGAATGGCTATGCCAAACCCTTCTAACCACAGAACAGGGCTGCTTTCTCAAAACAGGCCATGGCACAGAGCAAGGCCCCCCGCTACCCCCGCGCAGGACCAGAAAGGGTTAGCCTTAAAGAGTGTGTTAGCTGCAATCTGTTTTCGACCTTCAGAACACACTGAAGAGAGTCCTAGGGTTTAATGAGCAGCTCAGTCCATCAGGAGTTAGACCCTTAGTGACTCACGCTGCACTGCACAGACAGCCAATCCCATGGAGAGATAACCCACACTAGAAAGCAAAATAATGACACATCCAGATATGAGCCCCACACAGACATCCACCTGATAAGCTCCAGGGCACAGTCACGTTGAAACACTGCTTCAATAGAATCAATAGTATAACTGTAGTCCCTAGGATGCCTTTGTGTAGAGAGTGTCTCTCTACTGTCTTGCTCGCTATAGTTACGCCAGAGTGTATCTAATAAATTCTATTCCTGTCTTTGTTTTGCCTTGTCTTGAATTCTTTTACCACCCACACATCATTGGCCTGTCACCAAAGTCCCCACACAGCATAACCCATCCAAGATACCAGACAGGCTGATGGGACAAGCCTAAGTGCAATTAGGAGATCTCGGTCAAAGGGACAACCACATTTAACTTCCCTTTCTAGATTAGAAGAAAAAGGTAAAACCTGGATAGCAGAGAGGATTGCCAAGTACAAGAAATAGAAGTTAAGAGCAGTCATGTTTAGGACACAATATACCAACGTCAAATGTCACTCTTTTGGGACCTAATGCACTTGACAGTCAGAGGGGCAAGATTTCTTTAGCCTTCATACTCTTAAAAGCAGGGGACTGAAGAGATGGGCAGTGGTTAAAAGCACGGACTGCTCTTGCAGGGGACCAGGGTCAGGTTCCCAGCATCCCCACAGCAGTTCCAGGGATCTGGCGCCCTCTTCTGGCCTCTGTGGGCATCAGGCAGGCATGTGGTATACAGCGTGCATTCATAACATAAAATAAAAACAACCACATTTTTTTTTTAAGTTTAGGAGACAAAGTTCCCACACAAAACGAGCAAGCGCCCCGCTTCTTGTGGAAACCACGCAAAGCCTGCTGTGCTTGCTCGTCCTCCACACTGGACCTTTTCCTACTCCACCCACCACCTGAGGCCAACTCTATTGCCTTCGTCCTGTTCTCATAGCTGGAAACAGTCCGTCAGTTTTTCCTCTCCGCTCTTCCTTTCCTTATGGGATCTCCCTCGCCACATAAGACTCCTATTGCACGCAGCCATAGCTACTGATCATGCAACAGGGATTCAATTTTAAGGCCTGCAAATAGCCTAAGAGAACAGAAGCGACAAGCCTGACTCCTGCACAGGGGAGATTTACTTCAAATACTAGAAAACTCCATCACCACCAGGTACTTTTTTTTTTGTCTGTTTGTTTTGTTTCGTCTTCTCATCCCAGAAGTAAGGAAGACAGTCCTATCCCAAGAGGTTTAGCGGCAGCTGGGGTGGAGCTTACTGGCAGGGCATGAGTCCAGCATGCCCAAGGCTGCACGTTCATCCCAAGCACACAAGACAAAAACAAACACACCAGAAACAAGGGATGGAGGTGGTAGCATCTTGGAGGGAAAACGGAAGCTTGGCTTTGGGGATTCTAGATTTTGGTTTAAGTGGAAGTTATACTGCAAGCAAGGGGAGACGAGCAGGGGGTTAGAACTTCATTACCACGGTGCAGAACTCCAGGCACGGCCATACTCTAGAGAGCCTGGCTAAAGGCATTCCTGCTATACAGCTGTTCTGCTGTTTGCCTTTTGAAACTTTATCGTTGTTTTTGAGAAAGGATCTCGCTACGTAGTCCTGGCTGCCCTTGAACTCACGACGCAGACCAGAGTGGCCTTGACTCCTGAGTGCTGGGATTAAAGGCCACCATGCCCAGCAACCTCATGATCTTTAAAATGCATTTTATCATCTAATTGTGCTCCTTTAAGGATCATAGAGGAGCACAGTTTTACACTTGAAATCCTGGATCCTCTGAGACACCCGACTCAATCTAGACTCCAGCAGAGACACCAAGGCAATGCACAGAGGGGTTCTAAGGCACGAGTTTCACTTCCTGGATTCACTTTCGCGCCCTGCAGATTCACCCTCCCTCATAGGCCCTAAGCCTATGTAGACACACTAGCAAGAGAAGCGGGCTGGGTACTGGGATGGGGTTACATCAGCAGGACGGACATAAAAGGAGGACTTTCAGAACAGCAGAGAGACTCAGAGGCAGCTACTGCCAGGACCGACCACAGCCATTCTTCTCATGCTGGCTCCACAGGACTGCAAAAGAGGCCCTAGTTTTGTGTCTCATTAGTTGTGAGGAGGGCCACTCACAAAGACACTCACATGTCATTAATTCTTTGGCCTGGACCTCCGTGACCCAACTGGCAGAGGACACCGGCGTTAGGCGTGGTTTACAGGTCAGCTGATAGGAGCGAGACCCAGACGGTTTTGTGGCACCTGGATTTGGAATGATGAGATTTAAACGCAAGGAGTAAGGCATGGGCCCCAAACATCAGCTGCGCTCCCTCCACGGACCAGCGCTCACTGCAGGGGCATCCGTGGGCGGGCGGGTTGTTCTTTGTTTTGGCTGACTGCATTTGGCATGAGTCACTGTTCAGAATGAAGTTGCCAAAGCGGGAAGAGAAAAAGGTAGCAATACAAAACCGCCATTGCCCTGGATGGCTGAGAACCACAGGCTTGCAGAAGGCTGCCGCCCTAAGGGATCTGAGAAACCATTCCTCAGGAGGTCGGACCTAGACACCAGGGAGGGACAGCCCAAGCTGCTCCGCACTGTCCTGAGCAAATGACCCTAAGGAGTGGCTTTGTGTCTCTCCGTTCAATCCTCGCCAAAGATGGTAAGGAGGGACCGGAAAGAGCCTATCATGGAGCTGGCGACCCTCAGCAGGGAAACCGGAAGATGAAGAGCCAATGAGTAAAAAAAATCAAGAGAAACAAAAGCTGCTGGGAGAATCTAAAGAGTCCATGAAAGCTGGCAGCTGGGCCAATCACCTGCAGAGGTTCTCACACAGCCCCTGGGCAGTCACAGAAGTCCTGCTTCTCAGTGCTCAGACCACACGGAAGCAGCTGGCCCAGGTCCTGAGCACTGCTCCAGGCTGCTTATCAGGGTTTTCCTGTGTAGCCCTTGCTGTCCTGGAACTCACTCTGTAGACGGAGCTGGCCTTGAACTCAGGGATTCCCCCTCCCCCTCCCCGCCTCTGCCTCCCAAGTGCTGGAGTGTTGGGGTAAGAGGCGCGTGCGGCCATATCCGGCAAAATGCTCATACATTTGCATCTAAGATGATAAACTCTCTAACATTCAGAGTGCTCAGCAGAAATCCAGCCTTTCCCTTCCGACCACCTTAGGATTCCTTGTCAGCCCCACCTCTTAAAACAGATCTGCTCTGTTTGTGCGGCAGTGCCTGGCATTTTATATAACTCACTTTCCCTCTGGTCTTCTACGGTTTCCTATATTTTTTTTCACTACATGCTCAGCAGAACAAGTTTCATAACATATTAAGGAGTGACCTGCTTTTACCAAATGATATCTGGCTTCCCCACTTCTGAAACCGTAAATACAAACCTAATACTTCCCCCACCCTGAACCCACCACTCCTGTCTATTAGGACTGAACTACATTTAATTAAACTGCAGTTAGTTCCCAATTAATTTTATTTTTCCTCTTATCCCTGAAGTTTCAGACTTCAGAGCCTGCTAGGAAAATTACCAGCATATGGGAATGCATATCAAATGACATGCAAAGAGATGCAAATTAATACCAGGCGTAGATGTCTAAAAGGTTTGGGCAAAGTTTGTAAGCCCCCACTAAACCGATGACCTGTCTCACCTGCAGTGGATCCTGTTACCTTCCTTCTTCTTCCTCTTCCTCTTCTTCTTTCTCCTCCTCGTCCTCCTCCTTTTCTTCCTCTTCTTCCTAATCCTTCTCCTCCTCCTTTTCTTCCTCCTCCTCCTCCTCCTCCTCCTCCTCCTTTTTGTACTCTAGACTATTCTGGAACTTTGTAACCCAGCTAGCCGTGACTCCTCCTGCCTCAGCCTCCCGAGTACTGAAGCTACAGATAAGTGGACCGTGTCTGGCTTGGATTCTCTCCTTGCAGCTGTCTCCAGCCACATTCAGTATCTTGACACGGACATGCTGGGGAAAGCACCATGGCTTGGAAACTGTCCAAAGGGACACAGGCTTTAACTTGCTGCTTGATGGTTCTGTGGCCTTTGTCATCTCAGAATTCTCCAGGTCTCTGATTATGTATTTGAAAATGATAGATAAGACAGCATAGGAAGGACATTATCACCATATTTGAATCAGCAGCACAGGGCTTACCGAGTGCTTGCTGTATGCCAGCTACCACACACCTGCGCGCATGCGCATGTACACACACACACACACACACACAGCTGTATGCCAGCTACCACACACACACGCACGTGCACACACACACACACATGTGTGCTGTAAACATGAAATCCTTGCAAACAGTCCATGAGGAAGAACAGAGCCCTTAGGTGTGGGGTCACTTCAGAGCCAGGACAAGGAGTCAGTCACAGAAGTCAGGAAACTTGAGCTAGGAAGCAAGCATGGGACTGACAAAGCCAAGAGGCAAGCTGTCACAGCCTCACTCCAGGGACCTTGTCCCCAATCACAGTACAGCTGTGTTCTGCAATCACCTCTGTATTTCTGCCATTATTAAACTTGGATGATCTACAATGTCAAATTGCAGTCACACTTGCTTCAAAACACTGTCTCTTTAAGGCACTGACTGTTGATAGAGTTTGATTGAACTATCATCACCATAAAACTTTTTTTTTTTTACTTGATATTCTAAGAGTAATTCCCACTCTTCTGGGCACAATTTTCTTCCACTGGCTCCATATCATTCACATTTAAGGAGCTACAAAAAGCCATTCCAGCCGGGTGGTGGTGGTGGTGCACGCCGTTAACCCCAGCACTCGGGAGGCAGGGGCAGGCAAATCTCTGTAAGTTCGAGACCAGCCTGGTCTTCAAGAGCTAGTTCCACCAGCACTTGGGAGGCAGAGGCAGGCGGATCTCTGTGAGTTTGAGACCAGCCTGGTCTACAGAGCTAGTTCCAGGACAGGCTCCAAAGCCACAGAGAAACCCTGTCTTTAAAAACCAAAATAAAGAAGTCATTCCTTGGCTTCCTTCTCACCTTGGAAGCAGCCAGCAGAGCTGGCCACCACCTCTCTAGATGCTCTGCCCTCAGGATCCACTCTTCCATCTCCTGATCTCCACTCCTTCCTCTTCACACTTTATCCTGATTGCGGAGCAGCCATCTTGGAAAAACATCCAGATTCTGCTCTATTGGCCACAGGGGCTGCAGGGCTCCTTTCCAGCCTCCGGGGCTGCTCAGACTCAGCAAAACGGAATGTGTCCTTCTTCCTGGAACCTGCTCCCTCCCCGGTGCTCCCTGTTTCTGGACTAGCAGCACCCCAAGTTAAGAACCCTTTCTGCACCCACATCCTCCACAGATGTCCTCCGTGACACGCCCCAGTCCACCCACCAAGTCATCACTACCTCAGTGCCTGCGCCATCTGAGCTCCTGGAGGCATCTCCACCTGGCCGGGTTTATGAGGAGACTCACAGGTGTGAAGCCTTTAGGGGATCCACCCACCCTATGTGGCTGGCCCCACATTCCAGCAGATCTCAGCGGCAGCTGTCTCCGCTGCCCCTTCCGGCTCTTGTGGGACTCTCCCAGCACAGACGGCTCCTGTTCTCTGCTCTGAGGATACGCTGATCCCTTTACTTCCCCAATTCCTGAGTTTCAACAGTTCCTACTCATCCTTAGCCCACCTTCCATTCCCCAGTAAGGGGCCTGCACCCCCAAAAGATGAGCTGTGCCCATCTGTGCCCCACAGCAAGAGCCCAGCTCACAATAAGTGCACAAGACTTCGGTTTATCCAACTGACTTTATGACCCCAGTGTTGCTCAATTTTTTATTGTCTCAAGGCGGTGTTCCTGCCCAAGTCTAAGAAAAATCTCTGAAGCTTATTCAGCTTAACTCACACAATGCAGGGCTAGTGATAAGCCCCAGGAAACCAGGACGTGCCCAACAACAGTGTGTCCTCAGGTCAGAGCTGAACAGACAGTGTCACGTGGAGATTTCCCAGTTCCTTCTGCCTGGAGTATTTCCAGCCTGCCTAGGCCGATGGAACTTACTATCGGGCTAATTTCACCCCTTACCCTGCCCACCTCTGCGAAGTGCATAGCCAGTGTTTAGCGAGTAAACTTTTTCTCTCAAAGGAAAGGGGGAGACTCCTTCCCAAGGGAACTCTCCTTCCAGTCTTCCCGGGCCACACACTTCTTCAGCTATTTCTCTCCGAACACCAATAAGCGGTATCCAGCACCATCTGAATCCAGCCCCCTCACAGATCTGGATACTCGTTAAGTGCAACACAGACGGTTCTCCGCAGTAACTCACTTTTAAAGACTACTTCCTCCAGGCACTATCAACGGAAGCTGCCAAAACAGACTATTAGTTTCTAGACTAGGCTTTTAAGTGGCTTAATAAGTAACAAGGGCACATTATATGCATATAAGATAAAAGGTGATTTCTATGTCTCCCAAACCATGCAATAGACTTTAATTTTATTTCATTTCTCCTTAATTTTCTTGTTTATTGCTCTTAAGTTTTAAAGGTTAAAAAAGGCGTGGAGCATGTGCCCCCAAACTGGCATCACCCCTCCACTTGCCTGGCACAGGGACAAACACGTTAAGATTTCTTCCCAGCCTCTACCTGGAAGCTTGGCGGTTTCATTAGCACACCGTGCCCACCCTGGAGGCACGCCCACGTCCTTCGCTCTGGAGTCCCTTCCCTCCGTCTGGGATTCCCCCAGAGGTTCCCAGGCCTCCAGCAAGACGCCTCCACTTTGCAGGGGGTACGATATCTGGCCCGCTCCGCAGCACGAAAACTTGACCTTAAAACGCGCAGAAGCTTGTCCCTGCAGTGGCCACGGGTTGGGACACGCGACCTGAAGCTTGACTCCCCCGGGACCTCTGTCCCCGCCACTCTACGGAGAAGCCGCGCGAGGAGCGGGTCTCGGTGGCCAAAGCTGGGAGGCTCCCACGCGGGAACTTTGTGGCGTCCTACTCCTGGCTGCGGCTGCCGCGCGGGGCTGCGAAGCATCTGCTGGGCGCCCGCTGCAGCCGCCCTTGCCTGCTCCAGGGGGACCCAACGGGCTCCGCGCCCAAGAAGCCTAAACCCAGCTAGTTCCGGATCGCGCCACCCCCGCCCCGTAGCGACAAAGTTTCCCACGAGGGAAAGTGAAAGTGGCGGGCAGGAGGGGTCGTCCCCGCCCCCACCCCAGCGCCCCTCGCTTGCCTGTGTGTCCAAGCCGACCTACCGGGGAGCGGGGGCCCGGGGCGGAGGTCCCCGCCACTGCGCCACCCCGGCGCTCCGAGACCGGTTCTCCTCTGCCACGCGCGCTACCCCGGAGTCGCTCTCCCCGGATCAGCGGGACAGCGCGGAGGTCCCTATGACGCCGGAGAAAGGAGGAGCGCCACCACCACGCTCCCGCAGAGGAAGCTCCGCGCCCTGCTCTCGGGGTCCCCGCGCAAGTTCCGTGGCGCGCACGCCGGCAGGTCGTGGCTCTTGGTTCCCGGTACCGGTTTTCTGCAGCTGCCCGCCCGCAGGACACACACCAAATGCCGGAGGAACGGGATTGCTAAGTAATTTTGCCCAAAGTCGCAGAGAGGGCGGTGACAAAGCAACTCACATCTGCTACTCCGGGCTGTCCCCAGCACGCTGGGTTCCGGGCCGTCAGGAGTCTCCTAGATGTAAGTGGGCTCTGAGGGCGAGGCCAGCAATGGCCTGAGCTGCCTGGCGAGCGTTATCAGCAGCGTGGGAAGGTGGAGTCTTGCAGGATAATTAGAGTACAAAGTTGTGTTTTAATCAGTGCCTACATGCGGAGTATGCTTCCTCTTTCCCCTCCGGCGGACTTGAGGGTGGCAGGGGGTGATGCTGTATGGGGCTCACAGAATAACTGTATCAAAGAATGGTACACGCCCATTAAATCAGCCGGGCAGCCTCTGGCTCTCCGGGGTCTTTGTAAGGGGTCCTGTGAGTATGCTCACTTTGTAAAGTCTTCTGCGTGGGGTGGGGGTGGACGTGGAGGTAGAGGACCGTTCCTGGAATCTGCCCTAGAGGGCAAGGAGTAACATAAGCAAGTCAGCCCCAACAGGTTTATTCTTTGTTCCGTGTTTTGAAACGGACTGAAAGCCTGCAGTATGCTCGGCAGGAGGAGAGGAGCTGAGCAGGACCTAGAATCTAGATCCAGTCAGTTCCAGAGTGCCCACATCAGCAGAGAGCCTCAGTTTCCCTACCTTGGCTTTAAAAAGTGTCCTGTGTTCAGTGTGCAAGTGTCTTCATGTTCATTTAAAGAGTTACTGAGAGGCAAATGGGCCGGCTTTGCCCACCTCTCCTTCCTGGTGGGACCTCTACTTTCTGGAGAAGTCATTAAATTGGCTCCACAATTCATCTCCCCAATAATTCACCTTTTCCAAGCTGGCGTCATCTGTGAGATTAAGGAGAAGAAAACCAAGACTTCTAACGTCCCCGGTTCTGTGCCCCATTCTCAGCTTTAATGCAGTTTAAGTAGATCGTCACGACCTTATGAAGGGGGAAGAACGGCTTTTACTCCGATTTTTCAGATGAGAAGTGGGGCTCAAGTAACGTGGGTGGGGTGAGGATGAGGGGTGGGGTTGGAGAGGCAAGAGCCAGAATGTAGACTTCGTGGTCTTTTGGGTGTGTGCCTTTAACCACAGAGGAACTCACGCTAACAGGGCTGGAATTCATAAGAACCAGCAGCCATCCTGAGCCCCAGCTCAAACCACAGGAGCCTCCAGTGATCTCAGGCAAGGAAGGCATACTAGGAACACACACATGTCTGTTTTTATTATTTTGAACATATCAAAATGAAAACCCATTCACTCCCTAGGTCTCCTAGCCCCAGATCTTTGACCAATCATTTTACTGTAATGCAAGTGGTTTCTATGATGCGCCCTTTGTCTTTTATTTTATTACATTTATCTATTTGTTTGGGACAAAGAAGTCAGAGGACTACTTTCAGGAATCAGTTCCCTCCCCATACCATGGAGATCCTGGAGATGGACCTCAGGTTGTAAGACTTAGTGGTGAATGCCCCTCCCTGTGAACCATGTCAACAGCCCAGTGATCAAACCTTTGGTTCTAACATCCTTTCTGTTGTGGTCATAAACACCATGAAAAAGCAACCTGGGGAAGAAAGGGTTTATTTGGCTTAAACATCCACATCACACCCCATGGTTGAGGGAAGTAACAAACAGGAACCGTGGACGAAAGCTGTTTCTTGGTTGCTTCTATACTACGGACAGTTAGCCTTCTTCTACAACCTTTCCCAACCTGCCTAGGGATGATACTGCCCAGAGTGGGCTGTGCCCTTCTGCATCAACTAGAATCAAGAAAGTGCCCTACAGATATGCCCACAGGCCAATCCAATGGCTGAGGCTCCTCTGTGGGTGTGCCAAGTTGACAATCAAAATTAGCCATCAAGCCATTCAAAAATACCCTTAACTTCATCTTCCTAAACTTTGTTTCAGATTATTGTTATAAATTATTTGGATTATTATTATTTCTACTCAGGTCAAATCCAGTGTTATCTTTCTCTCCATCCATTTCTTTCAGTGACTTAAAAATCTTATTGCAAACAGTCCCCCCAGATCTGAAAGTGGGCTGCCCAAGTGACCTCCAAGGAGGAGTGTCCCTTTCACTTGTATGTGTCCTATATCCTACAAATGAGGTGCCTTAACACTCCGCCAGTGTTTTATAGCAGGGCTGTGACTCCTCTGCAGGTTCTGGGTGGAGAATCCTCTGACTCCTCCTGGTGGCCAGGAATCCTTGCTGGTGCTTGGCTCCAAGCTGTAGCCCTCCGATTCTGTCTCCGATTCTGTCTCAACTGTACTCTGTCTGGCCTTCCTTCTAAGGTTTCTTCTGCTTCCAAATTCCTCTTTGATTTAAGAACAGCAGACATTGGATTTGGAGGAGACTCTAATCCAATACAACCTTGTGTTAACTGGATTACATCTGTGCAGCTTCTCTTTGCAAGCGAGGGTCCATTCATGGGGTTCAAGAGGACACAGATTTGGGGGAAACACTAACCTGGTACAATTCACAAAAGTCAGTTAATGATACAGTGTTTGAGCTGAGGATGCAAAGGGGCATAAATGAGGTGCTGGCTGCCCTCAAAGAAACTCTGGCTACAGAGGTAGGCCTTGCACTAAGAACATAAATAACCAAGGAAGGAGATACTAAGAGCCAAAGGACTGGGGCCAAATGACAATCTACGGGCCAAATAACAGCTGTGGGATGGCAGCTAGGGATACCACTAGGAACCTTACTCTAAGGCTAGAGTAATCCAAGTACATTCTCAAAGGGAAAAAGCAAAACAATCAAGGGAAGCTTACTGATGCACACCTCCGAGGGCAAAGTGTGCCTGGCCGCACCCCATGTCTGCAGCACACCCAGAAGTGAGGGGCCGAGGGAAAGAAGCACTTACTGCACAGAGAGGAAGAACTCCGTGAGTTACTGCCATAATAGCATGCTGTGGCATCAGAGCGCTTAAGGTCAGGCCCAAAGGTCCCTCCAATGTCCCACACTCCAAAAGGCATTGGGCTATTCAGAAATGAACTCAGCCTGGGCTATAGGAGAGTTTCTAGTGATTAGCTAAAGCCCAGTGTTCCTGTCTACCAAAGGAGGCATTTCCTTTACCTCTAGCAAAAGGGATATAGGGCTCTAAAATTCACAGACACACCAAGGTTACTGTAGCCTCCAGACCCCCATCCCTACTCACTTGTTACCCATTTCTGTGAGAGCCCACGAATGTGAGCCTGTTCCACCTTGACTGGAGGTCACAGAATTTGCTCTTTCACAGTTGCTGACAACAGACATGGCTACCAACAAGAGATCCTGACCTAGGGTGAGGTTAATTAGTATTTTGGGTATAAAGGTGGATCGATTCCACCTGGATCAAAGGTCGGAGAATTCAAGTTTATTCCTTATATCATGTTAATGAAGTCTGTTACCTCCCGTCCCCTTTTGGAGTGAAGTCTGTTAAGCGTGTGGAAAATAAACAAGGTGGATTCATATTCACTGAATGTCCCTCCTGATGCTGTTCTGCCTCTCAGTCTCTCATAGCTCTGTTCCTTTTGCTTAATAGTTAGAATCCTCGTGCTCCTACCCTGGAATGTACGAATTCCACCGAGGCTGGTCTTTAACGCATTTCACCCTTCTAGTGCAGAGGCTTCCAGCAGCTTCTTCCTTACAACCTCGCTGCTCTCACTATGCTCGCTCTCCCCAGCTCCTGCTTCTGTTTTCTCTGTTCTCCATCTCTGGCTGTTCTCCCTTCCCTACACAAAGCCCTGGCCACCTCCAGTCCTACTTCTCTCTTTCTGCTCTGAACTCTGCCTAGGCCTCTGGCTATGCTCTCTTATTTATAATAAACCCTTATCCATATAGTGGAGTGCTCATGTCGGCAGCTTTTTAACTGCATCACCTAGCATACATTGCTCCCTGGACTGAAGGTACAGCTCAGCAGCAGAGTGCTGGTTTAGACTCACAAGGCCCTGAGTTCATTCTACAGGATTGGGTGGGGCAAGGGATGGGGAAGCACCCTCAATGCTTTGCTCTTTCAGAAAGTCCTGAGAACTGTCAAAGAGAGAAATGCCATCTCTTATAATCAAGGACCTCAAGGCTTGAAGGAGTTGCATAACTTGCCCGGGCTAAGTCACAGACAGGTCCTAGAATTCTTGTGTGATGCCACTCTGGAGATTGCTTCATCAGAAACCCTGCCACACCTCTCTGCCCACACAGGATGATGTTGCTTCCTGGGTTGCTTTCCCAGTACTGACTGTACTGCTCTTGCTCCAAGGAAAAGTCCCTGGATAAAACACAGACAGCCTCTTAAGTGGCATGAGTTCCAGTCGGGAAAGGGACAAGCCTTCCTAGAGACCTGAGCAGGCTTCACCCGAGTGTACTGAAGAGTCCCCATGGGCCTTGCCACTCGGGATAGGATCCTTTCTGCAGAACTTAGTTGCCTTAAGGAAGTGGGGCTGAAGGCGCACAGAGACAGTGGTAAGAAGCTGAGCACAGAGGGCGAGAAGACAAGCACTCACCTTCAGTAGTTCCATGGGATCTTCTGACGGTCCAGAGCACTGTTAGAGAGAGAACAGAATGTCCTATAATCCAGGATCCCTAGGCCCAAAGGAGTCAGCTGACTAGCCCAGGCTGAACACCGGATCAGAGGTGGTGTGAAACAGCCTGGACGATCCTGTTCAGGACCCTCCACTCTGGAAGGATGTGAGCCAGCAGAACTTGGTGTTCACACCCTAGCGTCTAGTCTTACCCAGGTGAAGCAGCACCCACGCAAACAGACCTTGGTGTGACCTTGGTGCAGTTTGAAGATTTTTTTCGGAGAGTCTGCAACCATGCCAAGCAGCTGTGGCTAAGCAGAAAGTTTAGCCTGAGGCTGCGGATCTTGTGTATGGTTTTCTGGGTTTTCCTGGATTTTCTTTTACTTAGCAAGCCAGTGACCTGCTGGGTCCCCTGCAGGCTGTCTTCACAGAAACAGGCAGGTGAGGTTGACACACTTTTGAGTCTGCTGCTAGCCACTGCATTCTTGCTCCTGCACTGATTCACTGGTTGTTACAAGAGAATATAGAAATATAAAAGACAGTCCCTAACTTTAAGAAAAACCCCCATTTAATCCAGGAGGCACGAGATAGTTAGACAACATTCTATGTGTGTTTGTAAAAGAATTTGTAAGCAGATTCTGCTTCTCAAAATCAGGCTTTCCTTGGCTGCCCTTTAAAATGATTTTTAAAGTGTTTTTGCCATTCTCCTCCACTCTTTTGTTTTGTTTTGAGACAGGGCATTATGTAGCCCAGGTTGGCCTTGAATTCCTGTTTCCACTTTTGGGATTATAGGTGTTCTATACCATGTCCTGGTTTGATTAGCTTCTTAAGTGATGGCCTCCTTCATCCTTGTATCACCTTGGTCCTTTTTCATGCTTCCTTCACCTTCAGGGCACATAGGTCAAACTAAGTCTGACCTGAGTGTAGCTCTGCAGGGAATTAAGTCAGTACTTACACTGTGAACTGCAGCTTAACCGAGAATGTGAACACCTGGGCATTTGCTTTTGCAAAAAATAGTTGGGTCTCAGCCAACTACAACAGTGAACTATTTAGGCTATATTTAAAAAAGACAAATGCCAAGTTGTGATTGATCCAGGTACTTCTCACTTCTGTTTTCTGCTTGCTGCTTTTGTTTCTCTGGCTGGAAGCGAATGTGCGCCTGCGGTGGTATGTGGCTTTCTAAAGGATCATTGTTCTTGGTTTGGACCACTGCCTGCCTGGATCTAGGTAAGAGGCAATTGATATCTGCAAATCTGACCTAGGCAGGGTGGTTCTCCTCTCTAATCCCAGCACTGGGGAAGCCAGGCTGAGCCATATGGCAAATTCCAGGCCAGCCTAGGATACAAAGTGAGTTACTATCTCAGGGTTTCTATTGCTGTGATAAAACACCACAGCCATAAGCAACATGGGGATGAGAGGACTTAATTCACCTTATAGCTTGTGGTCCATCATCTGAACAAGTTAGGACAGGAAGGGACTCCAGGTAAAAACTGAAGCAGAGGCCATGGAGGAGTGCTGCTTACTGGCTTGCTCCCCAAGGCTTGTTCAGTCTGCTTTCTTACACAGCTTGGGAAACACTGCATAGGGATGGCACCACCCGCAATGGACTGAGCCCTCCTAAAGCAATCACAAATCAAGGAAATGTCCCGAAGACTTACTCACTGGCCAAGCGGGTGGGGATATTTTCTCATTCGGGGTTCCCTCTTCCCAAATGACTCTAGATTATGTCAAGTTAACAAAACCCTAGCCAGCACAGGTACCTCATCTCAGGCCCTTCACCTGTACCCCAAACAACGCCTAAGCCAGGTATTTTGCAATTTCATCTTTTTAAATCTTTATTTTTGAGACAGAGTCTGTGTATGCCAGTCTGGCCTTTAATATACAACGTGGGTGATGACATTGAACTTCTGATCCTTTTGCCCCCACCTCCTAAATGCAAGGGGCCAAGGCATGTATCTCTGTTGAAGAGAGAGGGGGGCCCTTTGTTCCATCCTGCCTGGCTAGCTTACACCCAAAATAACCACACAGAAATTGTATTCATTAAATTACTGCCTGGCCCATTATCTCTAACCTCTTATTGGATAACTCTCACATCTTGATTCAACCCATTTTTAATAATCTGTATGTCACCATGAGGTCGTGGCTTACCAGAAAAGATTCAACATGTCTGACCTGACAGCTCCATAGTGGCTTTCTGTCTGCCTTCTTCCTCCCAGCATTCTGTTCTGTGTACTCCGCCCACCTAAGTGCTTGGCCCTATCAAAAGGCCAAGGCAGTTTCTTTATTCAACCAATGAAAGCAACACAAATACAAAAGGACCTCCTGCACCATATTTCACCCCAAAGAGCTGTGATTTTTGTCTAAGAGACACTAAAAATCAGTTGTTTGCTTGTTTCAAGCTTCTTGACATAATACCCACAAGCATATAAACTTTGTCTTGCTCTTGACTCTGTTTCTATAACTTAACACAAGGTTCAGCACATTGTAGATGCGAGCTTAGTAAGTGAATGAATTACAAGTTATTCAACTAAAAATGGTTAATACTTGGGTTCCTGTCTTCATCAGAGCGCAGAACAGCGGCCACTAGAGGCCAGGAAGGAGAAGGGAAGGAGGACAGAGGCTTGAGAAATGAAGGCATCCTGCATCTCTCTCCAGAGCCTGGAATAAGGTGGCTACACGCTCACTCAGAAAAGAGAGTGGAGTAAGCCAGAGGGATCTAGAGCACAGTTTCCAACCTGGCTGCATGTTATAACCATCTGGGAAGCTTAAGAAACTAATGATACACAGGCTCATTCTCAAAAATTCTTCTGTACAGGAACAGAATTTCTGTAAAGGAAAAAGAATTTGTGTGTGTGTGTGTGTGTGTGTGTGTGTGTGTGTGTGTGTGTGTAGTGTGGTATATGTGTGGTATGTATCATGTGTGGTATGTGTATGGTGTGTGTGTGGTGTGTATATGTGTGTGTGTGTGTGTGCATACTGTAATACAGCAGACTTCTTTTTCAGGGCTTTAGAAAGAGGGAAGCCAAGGCACATAATTTAATGTCACCCTCATAAGGACAACTATCCTGAACAGTGCTGTGTGTCTGCTACTGAGGCCTACTTCCTAAAGAATCCCTGCAGGACCTCTATGGCTCCATTTACAGACACTGAGCCCTGAGATAAGGGAGAGTTGCAGGCTCTGTAGCTAGCAACTGCAGAGGCCAGGTGGCAGCCGAAAGGCTGCATTCACACCCAGGTGCCAGTCGGCTTCATCAACCAAAGGCAGATCTGGAAAGGAGCAATGTCTTAGGATGAAACACTATGGCCAAAAGCAAGTTGGGGAGGAAAGGGTTTATTAGGCTCACACTTCCACCTTACTGTTCATCATCAAAGTAAGTCAGGACAGGAACTCAAGCAGGGCAGGAACCTAGAGGCAGGAGCTGATGCAGAGGCCATGGAGGGGTGTTGCTTACTGGCTTGCTCCCCATAAGCCTGCTTTCTTATAGAACCCAGGAGTCCATGCATGGCAGTACCCACAATGGGTCCTGTCAAACCCAATCACTAATTAAGAAAATGCCCTATAGGCTTGCATACAGCTAGCTCTTATGGAAAGCCCTCCCTCCCTCCCTCCCTTCTGGTGATTTGCACACTGGTGATTTGCACACTGGTGATTTGCCTGCACGTGTGTCTGTGTGAGGGTGCTAGATTCCCCGGAACTGGACTTACAGACAGTTGTGAGCTGCCATGTGAGTGCCGAGAATCAACCTGGGTCACCTGGAAGAGCAGGCAATGCTCTCAACCTCTGAGCCATCTCTCCAGCCCCTGAAGGCATTTTCTTAACTGAGGTTCCCTCCTCTTAGATGACTTTGACTAAGTCAAGTTGACCTAAACCTGGCCAGGATGGACACCAAGGAAGAGCTCCTGGAGGAGGTCACATGGCAGAGTTCGCAACCTGCTTTCTGTTGTTGGCTGGGCTGTGTGCTGCATAGCTTCTTATCCTTTACCAGCAAACTGGCAATGAAACTTGCCTCATGCAGTTAGGGGCTGGGTTGGGAAGATGGCCAAGTGGAATGAGGCATGAGTGAGGCACCAAGGCAGAGCTGATGGCACCAATGGGACCAGGAACCAGGCTGAGCATCAGGCCAATGGAATATTTTATCAAAGAAACAGATGCAATGGGAAAGTACAGAAAAACAAGGGTGGGCAACTACGTTGTGGGGCTGGTTGGCTTTGCCCTCTGTACGGATGGAGAGGCTCACCTCAAACCACCCTACTTGGCTTCTAGAGGAAAAGGACACCCACAATCCCAGTGGCTAGGAGTTCTCTGGGTTTGTACTGTTGAAGAGCATATCTTTTGTGGCACAGAGCTGGCATCTTCTAAATTGGGTTGGCTATTCTTTTTATGTTTTGCCTAAGAACCACCATTTCTCTTCAGCTGTATCATTTTATCAGCAGTATATTTCTTTTGGGGACACACACATACAAAGACAATTTTGGCTTGTTCTGTTGGCTCAGTTCACAGCAGTTACTGTATAGACCATGGTACGGGGAACGCTCTGCTGGGCAATGCCAGCTGACTGGCAAGGCTCAACGACCAGCTAGGAACTTGCTTTACCATTTCCCTGCCTTCAGCTCTGAAGGACATGACCCAAATTCCTATCTCAGACAAACTGTCAGACGTCATGGAACTTAGAGGTGTCCTATGGAAACACAAAAAGCCGCTGCTTTGCCACCAACAAGCGCTTTATTGACATTGCAGCATTTTAAGTGTGCACCTGCTGGGCTTCCCTCTAAACTCCTCGAAAAGGAGGACTGGGCTACAGCTCATTTGATAAGAGTGTTTGCTTGGCATGCATCCCAGCACCACATAAATGGGGTGCTGTGGCATACCTGTAAGGTCAACATCTGGGAGGTAGAGGGAGGGAGATTTAAGGTCATATCCCCAACTACAAGGTGATTTTAAGGCCAGACTACTCGAAAGCAAAACAAAAACTCCTGGTAAAGTAGTACCAAATGAAAGAATATAAACTTACAAGGGCGCTAAGGGATTTAGTAGTTAACCATAGCCCTGCACTTGGGGATTAAATGAAGTCAGGCAAGCTGACTTGGCATGGCCTCCACTCTGATCCTCTTATTTAGGTGGTAAAATAATTAGTATGTGAGAACACAATGGTTTCAGTGGGACGAAATCACAGTTCTTGGCTTTTACGTGTTTCAGGATAGTAAGTTTTCTTGTGTTAAATAGGCTTTAACAAACACCACTAAAGCAACAACAACAACAAAAATTAGGACCAGAATCCAAAAATACATGGGAGGTTAAGTTCTTTTAGTTTCCAATAGACAAGAAATCCAGTCTCTTGCAAGCCAGGGTCTATGGGTGCAATCATTCCAAGCAGCAAGACAGTTCTACACAAATTAGTTTGTTCATATCGAGAACTCTGCATGACAGGAAAACAAAGAACTTCAAGAGTAGATAGCAATGCGCTTGTATTAGAACTGGTCAGCTGGAGTGCTGCACTACCTTGGCTAACAGTGAGAATCAGTCTGTGCTACCACGGTGAGCAAACGGACTCCCACAGAATGTGTAGGCAGCAGGAGCCAATGAAATGACCATCACGAGGGTGACACTGTTTCAATAGCCTACTGTGCATTTTGAATTCGGCAACTTTGGTAGAGAGAAAAAAACAGACACAGCACATAACGTGAGCTCTGAAGCCAGACTCCTAGGTTTGGTTTCTAGTTCTACCTCTTAGAAGCTGCTCTAAGTCTCAGACTCCTAGGTTTGGTTTCTAGTTCTACCTCTTAGAAGCTGCTCTAAGTCTCAGACTCCTAGGTTTGGTGTCTAGTTCTACCTCTTAGAAGCTGCTCTAAGTCTCAGACTCCTAGGTTTGGTCTCTAGTTCTACCTCTTAGAAGCTGCTCTAACTCTTGGCCAAGTGACTTGGTTCTTCCTCAGTTCACTCATCTCAAAATGAGTGACAGCATTTCCTGTCTCATATGGTGTGGTGAGGATTATATGCATGAATATATCAAAAGTGCTTGTAATGCCCCACTGTATGAATTATTAATGACATATTGGTTCTTTTTTTTTTTTTTCGAGACAGGGTTTCTCTGTAGCTTTGGTGCCTGTCCTGGAACTAGCTCTTGTAGACCAGGCTGGCCTCGAACTCCCAGTGATCCGCCTGCCTCTGCCTCCCGAGTGCTGGGATTAAAGGCGTGCGCCACCACCGCCCGGCGACATATTGGTTCTTATTCCAACCACTTACACCTACCACCAACTACACTTCCTGTTTCCCTTCCCCATTGTTTCCTGAGTGGTACAGTGGATGATCTGTGCAGCTTTCCCACACATGGGCATGCCTTTCTGTCAGCAAATCAAGGTGCCATCACTTCTCCAGGGAGTGACCTACTGAGGAATGGCTGGTGATTCACTGTGGTTGAGGAAAAGCAATTTTCTAAAAAGATTATATTATTTGTTTGTGTGTGCATGCCATGAAGGATCACTTGTGGCACTCTGTTCTCTCCTTCACCCACTGAATCTCTAACTCACGTTGCCAGGCTTGTTGGTAAGCACCTGTCTCACTGAGCCATCTTGCCAGACCGTAATACAACTTCCTTGAAATGGCAGTGTTCAGGAGAGCTACTTCCCAAAAGAAGTGCACCGGAAGATACTTGTTTCATTTCAAATGACAGTTTTCTAACTGTAGCAGCAGAGCCCCTGTGATGGGAGCGAGCCTAGAGAACAAATAATGACGGCATTGCTCAACCAAAACACAGCCATTCCCACGTCCCCACCCCTTGGCTTGTTGAAATGAAGCTTCCTTACTGCTTAAGCCATTTTTAGTAGGATTCTTCGTTACTGACTTCAAAGTACTGTAACTGACAGGAAGTTCTTAAGTGTCTGCTCTGCTTGAGTTACTTTACAGGAAGCATGAACTATACAGCTATGAACTGGATTCTCAATAAGGTTTTTGAAATACTTCAGGGAGACAAACTATGAAAACTCAAACTAGGAATAGCAGGCACCAACTATTAAGGGCTTGGATTAAAGATAAACTGACAAGACAATATAGGAGGTCATAAATGAGGAGTGGCCTCATATGTAAACTATATGATGAACTATATGATGACGAACTATACGATGAACTATATAATGAACTATATGACAAACTACATGAATTATATGATGAACTATATGACAAACTGTATGATGAACTATATTACAAACTATATGAACTATATGATGAATTACATGATGAACTATATGATGAAATCTATAGATGGGCAAGGGAGAGAAGCACAGGGGAGTAAAGGAAGCCCCGAGTGAATTGTGCTGTTGACACAGGCATGTCCATGTGAAGGACCCCAGAGCCTCAGCACCTTGGAGGGATGGCAAAACCTCCCTGCCACCTGGGAGGCTCAGAAGGAAATGCAGTGCCTTTCTTGAGGAACCAAGTTTGAGTGTTGACAGTGTGTACAGAAAAATGTCCACCATAGCTTCTTCCCCTCCCCAGACAGTTATGTCCTGAAGACTGCTCCACAACAGAGATCACTCCTACAGAGAAGAGCTAAGCCTGTCCCCTTGATCTGGCTGTCGACCATAACCCTGTCATTGTTCAACTCTTATACTGAACACTCTGAGCTTCTGGGTGCTGAGGCTTTCCCAGCCGAGAGCCCAGACCACCTGACCCAGATTCTCCATCTGCCATTTTTTTTTTTAAATTCATTCACCGCCTCAGTTAGATTCAAGTCCCGGGAGCCATGCTGGATGCAGAAGAGAGGGAATGTTCTAGGTGGGGGAAACTGTAAATGAGGGAGAGGGATTCAGGTTGTATTCATTTCTAGGGTCAACCGTGTGAAAACAGCATATATGGGGTGACTGAAAACAACAGAAATTCATCTTTCAAAATCGTGGTCTTCAGTCAGTATTGCTGCTGTCTACTCTGTGCTGGGGCCACTTGTTCACAGACGGATGCCTATTGCTGTGCTCTTACATCCCTGGTGTCTCTCGAGGAAGACGGATCAGAGCCCGCCTTAATGACTTTATCTGACTTAACCAACCCTCTAAAGGCCCTATCTACAAACACAAAATTTGAGAAATTGGGGACTAGAGATTTAACACATCAATCTTGAGGGACACAATTCAGTTCAAAACAGGGACCAAAAAAAAAAAAAAAAGGATATTTAAGAGCTAGAGATTATTGGGAGATAAAATTGGAAGACTACATTAGGATTTGAATTGTTGGCCTAGATTTTGTTGTGAGGTATCCATGGGAGAAGACCACTTAGCTGTGGGTTCAAGTCAATAGAAAGCCTTTATTAGCTGGCTGGTGACTACACTGGATGTTTGGGACCTGAGTACAGTCTTAGGGTGAGCTTTTAATTAAGCACAAATCCAAATCCTAGATTGACATACTAAGTCATCAAGAACAGTTAGCCAAAAGTGGACTTCAGAAGCCAGAAAGCAAGGTCAGTACACTGAGGGAGTCTCCCAGAACCATCAACTGTGGTGGATGAGGTCTGTGATTCCGGCAGGTGCTGCTCCTATGCGCTGGGTTGGTACTAAGGCTGGAGTGGTACTTCCACCACACTGTCAGTGGTGCTAAGGTCTGCAGCCATTACTCTTTCACTCTTGCAGCAGTAAAGGGGGCAATGCAGATACTCGAGAATAATTTGTCAGCAGCAGTGCTCATCAACAGCCAGCGTAACTGGTGAGAACTGCTGCTGTATAAATAGTCTACACTGGTGCTGATGAGGGCTGAAGTGAGGGGAACGGAGGGCTCAGGTCAACGTATCATAAAAATATTTCAAGAGCCATGTTTATTGCATCACTGTCTACAATAGCAGGTGCCCAACGGCAGAAGAATGGGTAAAGAAAATGTACATAGCCACAATGAAAGTGTTTTCAGCTATAAAGAGCAAAGTTATGCCAATCACAGGTAAATGGAAGTAACTGAAAATAAGGAAATTAAGTTAGTCTCAAAAAGACAAATACGTCTCCTCTCATGAATAGTTTCTATATATTTGAAATAGGTAAAATAATGTTACATAAATATGAAGGGGGAGGCAAGACTCTCTAGGAAAAAGGGGGATTACTGGGAGAGGGGAAGAGGGAAAAAGAGGAAAGAGGCATATGAAGGGTAAAGTACTCAATGTCCATCATAGTCTTATATGACAATACCCTTATATAATACAGTACTATGTGCAATGAATATACGCAGTGAATTATTAATAGCAGTCTCACAGAAAGAGCACAAAGATCAAGCAGATTGGATCACTGGACAGTCTTCAGTGTACTGTGTATGGCTGAGGGTCAGAAGCTTGCGAGCTTCACTGAGAACCCAGAATAGACAGAACAGCTTGTAAATACCCTACACTGTCCTGTGGTCTCTCAGAAGAGTCACGGCAGAGCAGCTCTTGCCAGCTCTGGGTGCAACAGATCCTTCCTGTTCCAAGTTGCCCAGATCTGTATCCCAGCATCTCAGAGTCAGTTCTCAACTGCATAGTACAAAGATGTTTTCTAAATGTTCTATGCATTTGAAGAAAGACATCCAAAGCCTATACCATATTTCCCCAAACATGTTCTGCTCATTAAAAATGTTGAACAATTATTTTATGTGTATTGGTATTTTGTGTACATGCATGCCTGTGCAATGCATGCCCAGTGCCCACAGAAGCCAGAGAGCACTGGATCTCCAGGAACTGGAGCTGGAGGGAGGGCTGCAAACTGCCACATGGGTACTGGAATTCTGCTGAACCATCTCTCCAGCCTTCTAGTGATTTTTATAGCAATTTCCACTTTTCTACATGAGAGAGACACAACAGTATAAGAATGTCAGGCCAAAGATTATTTGGGAGCCAGAGAGAATGAAGGATGAGAATAATTTGGTTACCAAAATAGTAAGGAGTTTGGGAAAACTGATAAAGCTCTTGAGTTCTTCCAAATGCTCATGGCAGTGTAGATATCAAAGGCGCATCCTTCAGGGACAGTCAGCCCCAGTCAGCACTGGTCAGTTCTGTTCTAAGATTTAGCACTGCCTATACTAATCTTTTTTTTTTTTTAAAGATTTATTTATTTATTATGCATACAACATTCTGCCTCCATGTATGCCCGCAGGCCAGAAGAGGGCGCCAGATCTCATTACAGATGGTTGTGAGCCACCATGTGGTTGCTGGGAATTGAACTCATGACCTCTGGAAGAGCAGCTAGCGCTCTTAACCACTGAGCCATCTCTCCAGCCCCTGCCTATACTAATCTTTTTTTTATATTTATTTATTTATTTATTATGCATACAACATTCTGTCTGTGTGCATGTCTGCAGGCCAGAAGAGGGCCTCCTTACAGATGGTTGTGAGCCACCATGTGGTTGCTGGGAATTGAACTCAGGACCCCTAGAAGAACAGGCAATGCTCCCAACCACTGAGCCATCTCTCCAGCCCCCTGCCTATACTAATCTTAAATAGAACTTAAATTTCCTTCATAATTTTATATATATTTTTTGGTCTAGAGTTCAGAGTAACTGGGAAAAACAACCCAGGGTCTCTTAGGGGATAATCACCTGTGAACCACTTTTACGTGTATCTTCACTTCCCTTACAAGAATTGTTACTCACGCAGAGGCAGAAGTGCCGAATGCAAAGTTAGTTCTAAGTTTCTGCCAATAAAACTAAAGCAAGAGGCTCACCAGTCTTCTTCAGGAATGCCTTTATTCCACTGGCACGAAAGCACTAGCCTGGCCTAGCAGTTTCTTATCACAGTGAATACACAGCTCCCGCCACACAAGACGGGATGGCTGGCTGCTGACTAGAAGAACAATAGGAAATCGGCTACCAAGAACCCCGGCTTCAGAAACCCCGGCTTCAGAACGGTAGCGTCTTACATTCCACATAGAACTTCCAGTGCTGCTCCATTACATGGCTTGGCAGAAGCTCTTGGTCGCTGATTGCAAGTATTTCTTTTATCTGTAGATAATGAGGGAAACTTTGCACTGACTTTCCGGAAGTGCCTGTTAAAACAGGAATCAAAATTAAAACCAGCCTTTTATAATGTAAGAGTTAAACACAGTTATTACATATTCTAGAATCCAGGCAGTCCATACCCGAACATAGTTGATAAGTTTTCTGACCAGGACTTTCATCATTCCACTTTCTATACCTGAGACAAACCTATGGGAGGGAGGAAAAGAGAGAGGGAGGAAAGGAGCATGCACTGGTGGGATCAGAGAGAGGAGGGTAAGAAGGAGGAGAGAGCTGTTTGCAATCTAAAATTATAGCAGAAAAAGCATGAAGGAAACTTTGGAGGGTAGCTGAATAAGGCTTCCTGGCCCTCAATTTCCAATAAGTTGTGAATAAAACAGATGTGAAGACTAAATAAAACTTTGCATGTATACTTGTTACTTGGCAGATGACAAACAAAAAATAACTGTTGCCATTATAATGATCACTATTGATTACTGATTAATTATTAATTAGGCTGTTTCAAAATAGAAGACAGATGACCAATGTTCTAGTCCTTCATCCACCATATATGTGGAGCGTGGTGTCAAGGCAATGATTCCACTTCTATAGCTCTTAGATAAGGAAGAGGGTTCTTTTGCCTCTGCCTTTGAAAGGGTGAATGATGTTAAACTGGTTGCTTCAATCTCCAGTAGTCTCCGAGTTTGATGTGGGAGTGTCATATATCAATCTGTTGTTGATTTCATTGGTTAAGGAATAAAGAAACTGCCTAGGCCCCTTGATAGGCCAACCCTTAGGTGGGTGGAGAAAACAGAACAGGATGCTGGGAGAAAGAAGCTGAGTCAG
>NC_022021.1:3525894-3529317 GCF_000317375.1 Microtus ochrogaster
GTCAGGCAGTGATTAAAAGAATACAGTTTCCGTGTAATTATTTCGGGTCATAAGCTAAGCTAGCCATGTGGGCGGCCGGGTGCGTGGGACGCAGCCCAGCCGCTCTTATTTCAACACGAGTTTGGTTATTTGAGTCACTTGTCAATTCCAAATCAAATTTTTCTCCACAGAAATGGTCAGTGTGTTAAAACTTTACCAAGGCAGTTTTAGCTAGACACACCAAGTAGTCCATTGATTTTATCCATATCCTATGGCTACAGATGTTTCATAAAGTCAGGTATTTTAGGTGCAGTGGTGCTTCTGATGACCAGTGCCCATCTATATTTCCCCCAGAACTTGCCTGTCTGTGACTTTCCCTTTCACCTGACTTGGCTCATGTGCCTTGGGCTGTATTTATTCTAAACTTCTTGATTCATTTACATCTGTACACAATCAGGAGCTAACTCAGTGACAGGAGCACAATCCCTTCAGAGGGAGGTGGGACACAATGAGATCTCTGCCGAGTCTTTGGGGAAGAGTCACAGATAAGTCTCCCTTCTAGACTTGAGCCAACAGGCAGACAGCCTTGGGTAAAGAGAGGCTGTCATTTTTAAAAGTGGTTTCATGCATCCCAGGCTAGCCTGAATTCACCACAAAACAGGATGACCCCGAACTTCTGATCTCCTCTGCATTAACCTCCTGAATGGTAGGATCACGGGTATTTATCACTATACCAGGTTTCTGGGATTGCATTTAGAAGTTGAAAGAGGAAAATTCTGTTTAGTGATGCTGTCTGAAACCTCAATAAAGCCTGTAGATCTTCCCTGGCCTTTACTGACATGTACATGTATCAATAAAATTCCAACTTTAGTGGTTTAGGTCAGTCTGAGTGGGGTTTTAAACTGTCACTTATAGATTGCGGACAGCTCAGCCAGTAACATTCTCATTTGACTATTGTCATAAAGACCTAAGCTTGATTCCCCAGAACTCAGGGGAAGAAACGAAAGAAAAGCAAACAAACAAAGCCCTCCAAACCAATCAGAGAGGGCAGTGGTATATCTTTGTAATCCCAGCAGAGAGGGGGCAGTGATGGCAGGTGGATCCCTACATTGGTCACCCAGCTTAGCTTTCTTGGTAAGTTTCAGGCCATTGAGAACTTGTTGCAAAAACAAAAACAAACAACAAAAAAACCCCAAACAACCCAAAACAAAATAAAGCAAAATAAATGAAGGAAAAAATTAAACAAAATAAAAACTAAGGTAGACAGCAACTGAAGAACAGTAGCCAGGCTAACTTTTAATAAAGACTAAGGTAGACAGCAACTGAAAAACAGTAGCCAGGCTAACTTTTAATAAAAACTAAGGTAGACAGCAACTGAAGAACAGTAGCCAGGCTAACTTTTAATAAAAACTAAGGTAAACAGCAACTGAAAAACAGTAGCCAGGCTAACTTTTAATAAAAACTAAGGTAGACAGCAACTGAAGAACAGTAGCCAGGCTAACTTTTGGCGGCCACATGTGCACACATCTACACACATCTGAGCACACAACCTGTTACTACAATCGAATGCTTTTTACATTTTAAAATACGTTCCTTATATAAATATATAATTCTCATATTAATTGTAGAGGGCAAAAATACATAGGTAAGCACTGGGGAAGCCAGGAAAGTTAAACTCACAGGCATCCTTAAAAGGAAAGAGATGTAGTTTACAACCTGGTGATGATCCTTTGCTGCCTGATGAGCCAGACTCTGCCTGTATCTCCCAGAATTAATGTTTTATTTATCCCAGATCCTTTCCCTATAAATCCTGAGCACTACTTCTAAGACATAAAACTCATCCTTGGGAGAGATGTTACTTGTACTCTACGACAACCAAGTGACTTCTATGTCATCTTAGGGCCAGGCCGGCCTGACACCTACAGGGTTTGTGTTCACCTCAGTCACACTCCCTACACCCTTATATTTTGAACAATGTTTTAAAGTCAACAGAACCCATCTTACAAAGCTGTACGTCCTTTCAAAGAGCTTCAATGTAAACATGTCTTAAGCTCTGTTGCACTCACCGGTCTGAGTTAACTGTTACATGAAAGCTTCTTCCCAAAATTGTGCCGTGCTTAAATGTGCAAAAACATACAACCTGACATCTGACTCTTGAAGTCTTGGTCCAGCACTGGTTTTCTAAATTGGGCTGAACCGAGTTTCATTCTTCCCTCACCCAGACTGTTTCCCTGCTGGCTGTAAAGCTGTGTTTTCATAGATCTCCAACTGAACAGATGGGCTTTGGGAATCCGGCTCAAGCTCCTAAGTAATTGAGACTTTGGGCATGTATCAACAAACCCCGTTTCCAGAAACAAGGTATCCCACAAAACTTGAGGATGGGAGATATTTCTAAGCTTGTAAATTCACAACAGTACGGCACTGCCTGTCCCTGTCTCCACAGACAGACACTGCACCTACATTAGTTATGTCTGAGTGTTCAAAACATCTGTGACAGTCTGTGTCTAATCTATACTTTATTTCAGTCGTGCAATTACTTCTGCAGGACTGCTATTTGTAAGCTAAGTGACTAGGCTGTGGATGTGTACATACTTCATATTTCAAACATGTCTGCCAGTGTCTACCTAAAGTCCTCATTTACATCTGCCAGCATATAAGTTATCCATGACGATGCCTATTTTCTTCTCCATATCCTTATGGACACTGCATAGTATGAATTTTTAAAAGCTATCCCACTCTGGTTATACAAAATAAAACTACTGTTTTCATTGATACCTTCCTGATGGCTAGCATGAGCATATTTAACATGGACTTAGTGCCCTTTAAAATCTGTAGATCTAGGAAGGTGCCTGCTAAAGTTTCTGTTGGCAGTGGCTAAGTAGATAGCAAACCAGAGTACCTCAGGAATTTAATCTGTATATGGATCGAAATTCTGCTTTAAAACTGTATTCTCTGCTCACTGGGCATGAGTACAATGCTTAGTTAAATCTGGTGTTTCAAGAGGGAGAAACTTGTTGCGTGTCTGCTAACAAGAGACTTGATGCAGCTCTATATACAAGAACAGTTCCAGAGACTGTCTCGTGCTCTCTCATTCTATGCACACTAAAATAAAGGGGTTTTGTTTATTTTGAGATGAGATCTCATTACACTGCTCAGGCTGGTCTTGAACTTATGGGAGAAACAGGGATCTATTGGCACACCAAACTTGGGGAATCCTGTATGTGGCTTTAAAGGGGCAGAGCAGCAAGGCCCCAGCTGAGAGAACACATACTGTTGCCGATGCACAATACCCTACGACCTCAGGCCAAGACTCCTTTATTGACTCAAGGTCTTTACAACTGGCCCAACTCTTAATTATAACATCGGCGGATCTCTGTGAGTTCGAGGCCAGCCTGGTCTACCAAGGGAGTTCCAGGACAGGCTCCAAAGCTACAGAGAAACCCT
>NC_022021.1:3529417-3534403 GCF_000317375.1 Microtus ochrogaster
CTGGTCTACCAAGGGAGTTCCAGGACAGGCTCCAAAGCTACAGAGAAACCCTGTCTCGAAAAACCAAAAAAAAAAAAAAATAAAAAAAAATCCAGTGTTCAGACAGGCCCACTGCTTCAATTTCCAGTGTAAAGATTTTGTAATATGTGAAATTATCCAACATAATTTGCTGTGTCTAAACTAGTATTTTCTCTATTTACAGTGTTGTGGTTTGGACATGAAATCAGAGGCTCTTATTTTGAATAGTTGGTCGCTAGCTGACAGTGCTAATTTGGGAGGTCATGGAAACTTGAGTGGGTAGAGCCTTGGTGATGAAGTAGGTCACTGAAGGACGGTCCCAGAGCACATATCACCCCTGGCTACCTCCTCTCCTGCTTTCTGATTCCTGGTCAGCCATGAAGGGGACATTTCGGAACCACTGTGTCTTTCTAAAGCACATGGAACTAAGCAGCCATGGACTTTGAAACTGTGAGTGGAAAGAAAGCTCGCTCCTCCCCAGCTGTTTCAGAATTTCACTTCAGTGACATTAAAAGTGACAGGTGTATTTTGCTACCTTAAGAACCCTTTTGGCAGAAACTATTGGTTTGTTCCTTTTTGGCTTTTTCTTCCGCCAGCTGACAGAATGCTGGCTAATACGTTATATGGGAAACTTTCCTGGCAGCTATGTGTGGAATTTAATTAAATCCTGGCCGATGAAGTGTATGCCATAGTTCTGGGTTAGACTTTTGGCACAATTCCTTAAGGTTGCCTCCTAATGTCTAGAGTTCAGATGTGATGGCTCCAGTTGAGCTAAGAACATAGTAAAGACGACAGAGCAGAAATGGTGACTGTGTTGCCATTATACTTGCTGTACATTGCCAATATACAAACTTCCCTCTAACAGAACTGTATATATTTTGTGTGTGTGGTGGGGGCAGGGCATGCAGAAGCCACAGAGCACACATGGGGACCATTTCTGGGAGTTAGCTCTCTCCTTCTACCCTGTGGGTGTCAGAGATTGAACTCAACTAGTCAGGCTTAGCAGAAAGTACTATCTGGTGAGCCATCACACCAACCAAAAAAAAAAAATACCCCTGCCCACTGCCAGTTATATTTTTTCTTTTCTGAAAAAAATGCATATGTAGTTTTGAATGCCTATTTTGAAACAGACTTTTGAAAAGTAAGTAGTCAGAAACAGAGTTTCAGAATTAATGTTTCTTCTGGGACTCCAGTTCGGGCTTGTTCCTATCCTAACACCTGCTGTTTTCTGGGATTTTGTTGCTGAGTTTTCAGCTTTAAAAAAACCTTTTTATGGAAAAAAGTTTCATACAGTATTTTGGTCATGTTTTCCCCTTTCCTAATTCCTTCCATGTCTTCCTCACCTCTCTAACCACCCAAATTTATGTTCTTTTTTCTCTTTAGAAAAATAAAACAGAACAAAAACAAAATGACAAAGCCCCAAGAAACACACACAATCCCTACAAACCACACAAATGAAGATAAACATAAACAAAAAAGTGTTCAAACAGAGAAAAATGAGACAAAAAGTCCACAAAAATAAGACTGCTGAGCATGGGTCTGCCCTGAAGTGGTTAACTACTCAGTGAGACTCCACCGGTAAAAAGGTAAAAAGGACCCCGTCTGGTGGAAGTCCACGTCCGCTTCCCCCTCTCAGTGCTGGGACTCCGTCTGGCTTGAACCTGTGTGGGTCCCGTGAGTGAGGTGCTGCCACAGTCTCTGTGAGACCGAGTGCTCCCAAGTTTCTTACTCTCTGCACATTATCTAGTGATGGATCTCTATGTCAGCTCCTATCTCCTGAAAGAAGGTTCTCTGACGAGGGCCAAGCAAAGCACTGGTTTATGAATATAGGATATGATGTCAGGAGTAATTTTATCGCCATATTCCTTTAGGAGAATAATATTTTGGGTTTCCTCTAGGTCCATAAGCTACCCAGTCTCATGTCCATGTTATGTTAGCAGTGTCAAGTATAGGTTCCACCTCATCAAGTGGGCCTTAAATCCAACCAGAAAGTTGTTGGTAGCTCCCATACTATTACACCAGTTTATCTTGCAAGCAGGTCACTGTTGCAGGTTGCAGGGATTGTAGCTGGGAGACACTGTTAATTACTTTTCTCCTCTGGCAATGTGCAGAATACCTTCCAGGATCATGAACGCTAGTCAACAGGGCTGAGGTTCTAGTCAGGGACGGCATCAACTTTTCCATGTTCTGCACATGGTTTAGTTTCGGGTCTTTCTGTTAGCTTTCATCTTTGGCAAGAAGCTTCTCTGATGAGGGCTGAGGAAGGTTCTGATCTAGGACTATAGCGGCCTTACTATGCTTGGGGGTTTCCATGGATCTCCTATGTTTAATGACTCAAGATATAACCCATTATTAAATAAAAAAGAAAAACCTCCCTTCTTATCTTATGTCTGTGCGAGGACAAATTATCAAGAAGTGTTAGAGAAGGATTAAAGAAGAAATTCTGTCTCTGAGAGAATTTTTGTGAATAAAGAGAGGAAGTTAGGACCCTGAGAAGGGATTCAATCCCTTCTTGAGTCAGATGTTGAATATTTTTGTAGTGATGACCACAACGTTTGCACTGATAGCTGAATTAAGGCAATCATTTGGTTGATAGGTAGAAACACCTTGTCCTTTAATTTTCATTGTTACTGAGGTATAATTCTTAACAGGACTGTTGCATCTGAGGCCTATAAACAAACAGTAGCACATGCAAGTGAACGCTTAATACTCTTGTCATGCTCCCTTTCCAACAAGGACTGTGCAGGCAAGGGCCTGTTACGTCCATGAATGGGGTGGGGAGAAATAAATCTTCCTCAGGTAACAGTACCAGATGCTATCTATTTTACAAGTATATTCAAACTAAATTGCTAGGTTCACTAACTAGGCAAAATAATATAAAGGCAACTTTCATGTTAACTAGTTACCAGAATTAGTAAGTACTTCAGCAGATACGTTAATTTGGTTAGGTTAATGTAATTTTTATTTTTGGCTTTTTCCCCATATGTTTTAATTTTTTTCACTTAATAGAACAAAAATAAAAATAATCAGATTTGTTTTCCCACCTCAGCTTACTTCTGAAATCTCACTAATCTATCAGTCCTTTTCAATTAACCCAGTTTATCTCTCTAGTTCTTAGACTTATTATCTGTATAGCAGGCCCCAAGTTCATATTTGCATATGGTGAAGTTTAACTCAGACTTCCAGAACTTGGTCTTATGAGCTAAGCACTACATTGCATTAGGATTTTGGAATGAAACTTGACTTAGTCTGGTTCTAAATGGAAAACACCGTATTAGACCTACAGATGGATTTCATTCTAATGAGCTCTATTTACTCCCAGCACTTTTGATATTTTGACTTTTGTTATTTTTCCCTCATATCAACTGACCAACTGTCTGACAGCAACTCGATAGCTCTTGTAGTTTGACTCTTGAAGGTCTTCCACAGGCCTTTATGTTGACAGTTCGACTCTGTGTAATGGTGTTGAGAGGTGGTGGTGAAACCTCTGAAAAGTGGGGCCTACATTAAGTAAGGTTCCTAGGATACTGAAGACATGCCCCTGGATCCAGCAGGACCATACCTCCTCTCTCTTTTGCTTCTTGGCCAAGCTAGCCATGAGGCAAAAGGGGTTACCCCATGTTCCTGCTATAGCATAACTACCTTTTCACAGGCCTAAAGTAACTGGTTAAATCACTGACCACTAGTGGTTAACTCAATATTAGTTCTTCTCTTTCATAAAGCCTGAAGATAGAGTTGAAGGCTCTAAGTTTCCAATCAAAGCTTGGTCTCTCTGAAGATCAGCTCCCCTCTTGAAGCTATCCAGGAACCAGTCACGATCCATATCAGAAAAAGACATTACCATCATCCTTTTCATTTGAGAAATTCCAAAGGCTTAAGGAGTTCTGCACCAGGAACCAGAGACAAACCAAATTCTTCCCATGACAAATGTCATTTCTATCACTGACAAATGATCAACAATTATTTCAACAGGTTGCAGGATGCTTGGTGTTCACTGTGAACTTGACAGGATAAAGAGAGAGAGACAGATTGGAGTAATTGATTTGAAATGTAAATTGTTTAGGTTTTTGTCCATTTGATCAAATAGAAAAAAGAAACCCAGAATTACTATAAAGAAGTAAGAGATTTAATATATATACTTCTCAGAGGCCTGTAGACAAGGCAAACCTTCATGTTTGTTCTCTCTCTTTGTCTCTCTCTCTCCAACTTATGAGTTAGGTTCAAGAAGTGTTAATCATGATGTCTGAGTGAGAAACTATGATTAAAACAATGAAAAATAATTTAGAGTTGTAAATAAGAGCCGGAATAAACAACCTTGGTACTGCTGCTAGGTACTAATCTTCCTTGAGGCTTTGGTTCTTAACCACACAAAGCAGGAACCCCCCTGACTGTATCAGCGCTCTCACAGACACTTACAGAGAAGAAAGAAAACCAGCAGCACTGGCATGACTCTGTCTTCTCAAGTCATTTTTGATAACCTTACCAGTAGATCAACGATCATTTTGTTATAATCTGGAAAAGCATGTTATGATATTTTTCCTGGAAAAGCACATTGTTTTTAAGAGACAAACAAGACATCAGGACTCTATAATACATAATTAGTATGTTAAAGTGATGGCTTCTAAAACATCTCAATGTTCTTTCTTTTTCCTATACATGATTAGCTTAATGTTGATGTATTTTGAGTATCTCAGTACTATACCGACAGGAAACACAAATACATAAAATGGGCCTGCACTTTTTGAGACAGGATCTCACTCCATAGTTTGCATGGTTTGGAGTTTGCAATCCTCCTGCCTTGGCCTCCTGCGTGCTAGAATTATAAGTTTGCACCACATTCCATATGGCTCCAAGAAAGTCTTAAAGCTGGGCTGTGGTGGCGCACGCCTTTAATCCCAGCACTCGGGAGGCAGAGGCAGGCGGATCTCTGTGAGTTTGAGGCCAGCCTGGTCTACAAGAGCTAGTTCC
>NC_022021.1:3534503-3540639 GCF_000317375.1 Microtus ochrogaster
AAAAAAAAAAAAAAAAAAGAAAAAGAAAAAGAAAGTCTTAAGATGGCCAGATTAAAAATTTAGAATCTTATTATTTCCATGATTTAAGATTCTCTTGATATAAGTCAAATGATACATACATATATGCACACATGCATGCATACATACATTAAGGAAGATGCTGTGTGTTCTGTAAAATGTTATAGATGTCATCTGATTGTTTTAAATTTAAGAAACAATGATGAACGAAGCTGAAAAGACTTCTCATGAAGAGGAAGAGAGGGAATACAACAGGGAATGTGTGTGCTCTCTAATTTCTGACTGAAAAGATAGGAAGGACCATTACCTCTACCACCCCACAATTAGAGGCAGAAAGAGAAGACACTAACTATGCTGGCAGGATGGGCCAGTAGGTAAAGGACCAGTGTTTGATCCTCTGAGCCACATGGTTGATGAAGTGAACTGACTGCTGCTAGCTGTCCATTGACCTCCACATGCACACCATGGCATGCTTGTTATGTGCACAAGTGGACACACACACACACACACACACACACACACACACACACACACACACACACTGAGAGAGAGAATAAATAAATGTTTTAAAAGAGGGAATAGTAACTAAAATTCCATTTACCATTTGTTGAATTCCTTCAAATTCTATTATAGTCTTTGAGATCTTGACATGGTTACTTATAAGATCCAACTAAATCCTGTTTTAACGAAGAGTTCTTTGGATCATATTCATGCTTACATTCATCTATTCATACATTCAATGAATATTAGTTAATAGATATTTATTGAAAGCTAAGGTGTGGTAAACATGGGAGTATATTAAATAAGAGCCTATAAAAATCTTTTTGAACTCAAAGCCTTCTTCAATCTCTCAGAAGGATAAAAGCTAGGCAATCAGCAATGATTGATAGTAAGAATGATAGGCATAAGGTCTGACACTCTATTTGCAATGTTTTAAGGTCTATATACACTACTTATAAAAGAAGGTGAAAACAGTCTCAGCTTCCCTTCTTCCAGATTTTATTTTCTTAAACAGCAATTTATTTGTCTTTTATAAACTGAGTCATTGAAGCAATAAATACACTTCTATAATAGTTTTTTGTAGCTTAGATATTGCTTTGATCAAACCTAAATAGATGACCATCTGTTGTGGAATATTCTTTTAGGATGTGATACATTTGTTTATGCTGTGGAATATCTGTTTAATGATGCAAAGATGTGTTGCATTCTTTTATGTTGCATTTGTTTACTCTGTGAAGCTGTGATTCTTTGCCTGCCTTATACACCTGATGTCTAATAAAGCGCTGAACGGCCAGCAGCGAGGCAGGAGAAGGACAGGTGGGGCTGGCAGGCAGAGAGAACAAACATAAGGAGAAATCTGAGGGAAGAAGAAAGAGATATCAAGTAGCAAGAAAAGAAGGGACCAGCCACCCAGTCAGCCACCGAGTAAAAGTGAAAGAGTAAGATACACAAAAGTAAGGAAAGGTAAAAGGCCAGGGGCAAAAGATAGATGGGATGATTTAAGTTAAGAAAAGCTGGTTTGGAATAAGCCAAGCTAAGGTTGGGCATTTATAAGAAAGAATAAGACTCCATGTGTGATTTATTTGGGGGCTGGTTGCTGTCCCCCCCCCAAAAAAAAACCCAAAAGAGTAAGAAGAGCAAATCAACCACCAACAGCTGTCCTAGCTGTAAGAGGTGTAAAATGCTCTTTCTACCTCCCCCTTTTCCTCATTTCTCCAAAAAAAAAAAAAAAAAAAAAAAAACCACTCTGAAGAATGGTCACTGGAAAGATAAGAGAACAGATTTGGGTTATGGTCTGGGGTGGGCTCATGAAGTCCCCACACAGGTTGGTCTGGTCTCTACAATGTCAGAGACAAGTCTTTATTTCCCTAACTTAATGTGCAAGAAAAGAGAAATATTCTCTCTTCAATGTTTCTCTTGCAGTTGGGTTAAAGCATTTTATATATTTTTTTTAACTTAAACTGTCAGGTATAAAATGAAAAATGTAGAGCTCAATAAAATCACTAAAAAAAGAAAACTGAATTGCAACTCCAACAGCAGGCCTGTGGCGTCTATTCAGGGTCTGTCTGAATTAACAGGCTTAGATCAAGCAGAGAGAACTTGGATGCCCTGATGGTACAGCTACAGCTTTCAAATTAGCACACACATTTCTGAAGTATCTGAAGTAAAGAAAAATTAGAATGTTTGGAAAGAAATTAATAGTAAGAAATTGTTTATATTATAAGAAATATGGGAACAAATGAGGAGCAGATAGCCATCATGATATAAACAAAAATATACATATAGCTCTTTTTTGATTTCCAGGTTAAAAAGTAGGAGGAGAAAGGTTTGCTGGACTTTCCTAGACATAGCTGTGGGTGTGATGTGTGTTATAAAAATGACTTGAGCTGGGCGGTGGTGGCGCACGCCTTTAATCCCAGCACTTGGGAGGCAGAGGCAGGCGGATCTCTGTGAGTTCGAGACCAGCCTGGGCTACAAGAGCTAGTTCCAGGACAGGCTCCAAAACCGCAGAGAAACCCTGTCTCAAAAAAAACCAAAAAAAAAAAAAATACTTGAGAAGATGTCACGCCACGGTGCATTAGTCCACTTTATAAAACATTTAGAAGAGCACATCCATTCATGGAAAGCAGCTCCTAGGGATGGGGGATGTGGAGGATGGGGATGTGAGGGATGGGGATGTGAGGGATGGGGATGTGAGGGATGGGGATGTGAGGGATGGGGATGTGAGGGATGGGGATGTGAGGGATGGGGAGTGACTGCTGACTTGGAAGAGGAGTCTTTGGAGACCACAACAGTGTTCTGAAACTACACAGAGGCAGTGGTTGCTCGCACTGTGAATACACTAAGTACCATTTGACTTTTACGTTAAAATTGGGGAGAAAGAAGTAGGACTTCTCCTGTCAGTTTGGATACTCGCATGCCACAACTACAAAATAGGTATTGGGCTACATGTACCTGGGAGGCAAGGCTGCTGCTGCTGAGGTGTGTTACATGGCTCTGGAGGAACAGGCTCTTCTTCGGAAACATACTTCAAAAGCTCCTTTCCAAGGTATGTTACCTGTGAGGAGTTGAAAATGGAATTTAAAAATCATATATTCTATAAGAGGCAAATATACTTACTTCATGAAAAAGTGTGATTTTTTTGTAAACTATTTATTGTTTCATAATATCACAGATCACAGCCATGTCTAACGCGCCCCCTTTATTTTTATGAAAATATTTTGTTGGGATATAGTTCTCATTCATCTGCTTAACATCTCTGGCTTCTTTGGAGCAGCTAGGAGAGAGTTAAGCTCTTGTGGCAGAAATCATGTGTCGGTGAAGCCTGATTATCACCACTATCTGCTCCTGTACAGAAAAAAGTCTGTCAACCTTTGTTTACCACCAATTCTCTCATCACTCACGAATGTCCAACAGCCAGTAATCTAGTACCTGCTGTTTTATAACCTAAACATGATCATTATAATAAAACCAAACCATGAAACTGATGGAAGTTTTCAAGAAATGAGATAGCTAATTGATCACATTAATAACATTTAGGTCTATATGTACTTTTAAAAAGGTGCTTGTGAATTTAGCTATTAATTAATTAATGTGTTATCAGCTTAAAGGCTCAGAGCTTTAAAATATCTGTGTGTAAAAGGGAGGGCAGAGGCAGACTCATGCATATCTATCTACTCTCAGCTAGGACATTCTAATAATTCACTCCCAGAGGGTAGGTTCATGTGGACAGTGTGTCAAGTTTCAATATGAACATTCTTCTCTCTAAGCACATTTCTGAAACTTCTAAACTTAAGAATGATACCCACATCGGCCTTATATAACTTCTGTGCTCCTGTTTCTGTCACGGCAACTATTTCATTTAAATGAGCTAATGTGTCTTGCTTCCATTCAATCATGAGCTTTTTGAGGACATGGTCTGTGCCATATGCATTTTTATACCCTTAGATGTCACATAGTGCTGGCTGTTATGGAATGAAAGACTTTTAAGTTTCAATTCTTAAGAATGGCTCTTAAGTCTGTATCTCAGATTGTTATTAAAGAATTATAGGTAGCTTATTGAGTTAGGATTGAAAGAGATAATATCCAGCAAACATTTGACATGGTTGCTTGTATATTCTGAGTGCTCAATAATTATTCTTATTAAATTATAAAATAATAATTCTTATTAAATTGAACAGAGTGACCCACAGGTAGATCTGTAAGGTGAAGGAACCCTGTGGGCTCAATTCATAGAGCTAAGTCTGAAGGTGAAAAAGGGACGTATTGGACCTCTCCAGGGTGCCAACCCCTTCTTTCTTGTCACAGAGTGAACAGGTCCCTAATTATCCATCAGTTTTCAAAGAAGCAATATTAGAAACAATGGATATTATATTTTTAATGTCCTGGAAATGTCCAACATACTTTACACTCACCAAAGAGCAGGCTGAGTATGTTTGCTCTTGCACCTCAGACTAAACCACCATTTCTACCAGAAGTGCTGGGTAATGCTAAGGTGGTAGCTAATGTAAAGTGACAAACACAAACGCTGCAAGTGATTAAAACCCCACAGCTTTATACATTAGCCTGTGATGTGGGAGTGTCATATAGCAATCTGTTGATTTCATTGGTTAAGTAATAAACAAACTGCTTGGGCTCATAGCTTAGAACATAGGTGGGTGGAATAAACAGAACAGAATGCTGGGAGGAAGAGGAAGTGAGCTCAGACTCGACAGCTCTGCGCTCTGGAGCAGAGACGCCATGCTCCCGGCTCCTGGGCGGACGTAGGGATTGCTCTGCTCTCTGAGACTTACGCGATGAAGCTCCGACCCAGGATGGACGTAGGCTAGAATCTTCCCGGTAAGACCAGTGCTCACTAAGACCGGTGCTCACAGATTATTAGAGATGGGTTGATCGGGATATCAGAATTAGCCAGTAAAGGCTAGAGCTAAAGGGCCAAGCAGTGTTTAAAAGAATACAGTTTGTGTGTTGTTATTTCGGGGCATAAGCTAGCCAAGCGGCTGGGGTGCTGGGGACGCAGCCCCGCCGCTCGTATTACTACAAGCCTGCATTTTGAAAGCTAGCTATGGGTCACAGGCTATTCTCAAACATTTTTAATATCTAGTTCATTTAATCCTTATAGAAAACCTATGAGGTAGTACAATGGACTAAATGCTTGCAGGCTTTGCCTGGAAGCACTTTCAGTGTCTCATAGAAAGCTGGGTAATCACTAGGCTTTCTCCTTCCTTCCTTCCTTTTTCTCCCCCTTCCTTCCCCCATTTTTTATTTTTCTTTTTTGGCTATTATTGTCTTCTCAAATTGGTAGGAAACATATAAAATTTCCAGAGAGCCAGTTGTATAGGGTTTGCATTTCATTCCTACACTGCTGGTGCTCTATTCTCGCCAACCCCACTGTCTTGAAGAATATGCTTTATGTTTTCCTTCAATGTTTTAGACATTTCAGGTTTTAAATTAAGGTTTCTGATCTATTTCAAACTGACTTTTGTACAAGGTGAAAAACATGTATCTAATTTTATTCTTCTGCAGTTGGGATATCCAGTTTCGTTGACACCATATAGTGTGGTCACTGACGCTCATGGTCTGTGGCAAGTGCCCCTCCCCTAATACCACTTCCTGGGCCCTGCAAAGGTTATCAGATCAGAAGCTATGGAACTGGGTCTGGCAGTTTTTATTTTTTGCTTGTTTTGGTTCTTTTGAGGCAAGGTCTAGCTATATAGCTCTACTTGCCCTGAAACTTTCTGTGTAGACCAAAATGACCTCAAATTTATAGAGATCCCCTTGTCTCTGCCTCCCAAGTGCTAAGACTAAGGGTATGAGGCACCACACCTAGCCACTTCTGGTTTTTAAAGTGATTAATGTATGGCTGTTGTAAAAACTGTTGTTCTGATCATAATTTAAGAAGAATGGATGAACCAGGCACTAGGGTTATCTGGTCTCTTACCAGAGGTGCCTCTGCCCATTGGAATGAACACTAGTAGCTAGGAGAGGGCAGCAGCATCAAGAAACTTCAGTGCTGTCCAGTGGGAGTAAGCGTCAGGACGCCTCTGGCAAAGTAGTGCAGCAGTCTATCCTCTGTGTGGGAGGTAGAATCAGCTCTGTGCAGTGGCTCTGCCACACT
>NC_022021.1:3540775-3550450 GCF_000317375.1 Microtus ochrogaster
TGCACGCAGAGCAAGTCTACCCTCTGTGTGGGAGGTAGAATCAGCTCTGTGCAGTGGCTCTGCCAAACTGCGCATGCAGAGCAAACCTTAGTTTCCTGGTGTGTGTACTGGCCAGCTAATCATTCCTGGTTGTATACCATCACCATTCTCAGAACTAGTCAGCAGAAATACATACAATTAATTACAAACACAGCAAAAAATCCCTGGCATCCAGAAGTGACTGTGACTTTAGGAGTTCTCCTAAAGTCCAAAGAAGCAAGTTTTATGGTAAACTTTTATAAACACTTGTAAAACAACAAAAAACCCCAACCTCATAGATGTCATGTTTCTTAGCCTTGAGCATTTACTAAAAGTGCATGAGTGCCCCGTTGGAAGTGTTAAAGCTCTGCTTTCTTCTCTTTTAACAATCTTTAAAGAGTAGTACTCTAAGGCTGCTCATACCTGGATAGGTATCTCACATCAAGAACTGTCCTATCTTTAGGGCCCACATTTGCATTTGCTTCACTACCATATAGGTGCTAAACCACAGGTCTAGCTGACATGAAATTATCAGAAGCAAGATGATACATTAATGAGGCACTAGTATAGCAGAAGAGCCATATGTCATAATCAGTTATTCAAAGGCAGGAAACACAGTAGTAGTTCCAATGCAGGAAAAGAGAGGAGACAGTGAGTCCTCACTGGGTTCACTGTAACATGAGTACGCTGAAGTCAAATGACCTAAAGCAAGCAATCTGCCAGATTCACAACATGAAGAAACAGTCTGTGTCAGCAGAGTATAATCTATCATACTTTTTAAAAATATTGCAATGAAAGGGACTATTATTAAATTATTATAATATCAAATTATTAAGATGTTGATTGCTAACATTTGTAATGAATTATACATCCATGAAAAGAACTTGGCAAACAAACTAAGGATGAACTGAAAGTAGATATGTGATTCCCAAAGGAGGGAGGAGTTAATCCTTTGGTGGAGAGGGGAGTGGAAGGCATGGAAGACAAACTACATAAGGTACAAAATCCAAAATATGCTGATACAAGTGAAGGCACTAAAATACATTACTAAAACTACTCTGGTAACTGTTTAGAAAAATGCAGAGTTGGGGGCAGAGCAGGAGCTAGGAGGGTGTAAGCAGAGCTAGGCTGGACAAAATGAGAAGCTATCCTCTGTTAATTTGTGCTTTGAGGCTTGCTGAAGGGGCTAGTGGAATTTAAGTGTATCATCTAATCTTTGAAATGACAATGGCAGTGTTTTAGTTAGGGTTTTAATTGCTGGGATGGCCAAAAAGCAATTTAGGGAGAAAAGGGTTTATTTGACTTACACTTCCATATCACTGTTCATCATCAAACGAAGTCAGGACAGGAGCTCAAACAGGAGCTGATGCGGAGTCCCAAGACTAGCTTGTTCCCCATGGCTTGCTCAGCCTGTTTTCTTATAGAACCCAGGACCACCAGCCTAGGGATGGTACCACCTACCATGGGCTGGGCCCTCCTGCATTGATCACTAACTGAGAAAATGCCATACAGACCTGCCCACAACTAGATCTCATGGAGGCATTTTCTTTTTTTTTTTTTCATCCAACAAGAAGCCATAACTTTATTAGTGATAGAAACAGTACAAATTTCAAACCAAGCTGCAGTTCCATCTTTGAAACACCAAAAGGGGGAGGGGATGGGGAGTGTCCTCTCTGTCAAATAGTTACATTGTTAATTCCATAATAGCATTTACAATATCATTACTGTTGTTTTTCAGGGCTCGGACTGCCTTTGCTCTGGACACATTCGCCTGTGACATGACCAATTCTATGTCCTTAACTTCCACACCTGTCTCATCAACCTCTTCTTCCTCACTCTCCTCTTGTACTGTCGGAGTCTGAGTATTTTCTTGAATGTTTGAAACAGCTTCACCTTGAACTTCTCAGCAGCTGCTAACTGTGCTTGCTGAGACAAATCTTCAATCTTGGCTTCTTCAAATACGATGTAGGTGTCTGAAGCCAGGCTCTTGTAGACATCTGGTTTGGTGATGACGAAGAGGATATTTTTAGATTTCCGGATAGTGACTCTAGTAACCCCTGTAACCTGCCGGAGACCCAGCTTGGACATAGCCTTCCGTGCTTTCTTTTCACTCCGGCTCTGCTTTGCTTTACTGACTGGTTCTTCATCAATTTCAGCTGCTGCCGCCAGCTGGGCTTGTTGTGTAGCTGTCTGTGTGGAGTCTTGTTCCTCGAGCTCTGGTACTGATTCATCACTGTTAGATTCTGTTCCCGACCCTGTCTCAGCCTGGGGCTGTGGCAGCTCCTGCTCTGTGGCAGGGACGGTTTCTGTGGCTTCGCCAGGCATTTTGTGCGGAGGACGCGGAACCAAGATGGCCTGAAGGCATTTTCTTAATTGAGGTTCCTGCCTCTCAGATGAGTTTAGCTAATGTTGAGTTGACGTAAAACTATCCAGCACAGATGGATTTGATGATGCATGCTTGTCTGGGTCAACTATGGTATAAGATGGTTCTTAAAGTAGTGAGATCTTAACTGAGTTTGTAATTCAGAAGGCAGGACTGAATTAGTAGCCAGGCTACTTAGTCTTAGAGTTTAAGTGAAAATGAGAAAAATAATCGTGGAGTGATTTGAGGATAGTGCCATGTTCAAAAGGGAAAGTGTAATGGAATGTCTGTAAGCCTCAGGGTTCTCGCCCATCCCCTTTGTACTTAGGGAATTTATTTCATGATACTAGTAAGAACACAGCTACTTTATGATCCCTATTTTCTATATGGATTCAGAAACTTGAAGCTTCTTGGGAGAAAAAAAAAGAGGTGCACAGGTGTGATGACGTTTCTGAGAGTAGATAAAAACAAGGAGGGGGTGCAATCAGCTGTGCTACATGCCTTGGGCATTGCGGCAAACACTCTGTGGAAAAGAAGTAGCACATCACAGGAGACACACGCAGGGCACAAACCAAATCAGCGATCATCCACATTTCTTGTAGAGATGTTTGAAAGTAAAAAAATAAACATTTCCTATTTCATTATGAAGTTAAACTTAAGAATTACCTTACTCCAAGCATAATTCCAGGTCACATAATTGCCACCTCCCAGAAGATCCTTGAGCCAGGTAACTGGGTTCTGATAAATCTGACCGTTTTCTACCTTAAGTTTACCACTCAGTAAAATACTGGCTTTGTGGGTAGTCTCCTGAAGAAAAACAAAAATAAAGATAAACAATTGCTGAAATATAAAAACTTTTGTTTCTGGCCATGATGAAATATGAGAGATCGGATTTACACCTGACTCCCCCACCCCCCAAAACCCAACAAAACATACAAAACAATAGCTTGTAAAATGCCAAGTACCAGGCAAAATAACATCCACTGAACACTGAGAAGAACTAAATGTGGGCCCTCCACTGCCTCAGCCTCCTGTCCCAGAGTCCAGATGCCAGGCCTGGCAAGGAAGGGGAATCCAGGCAGGAGTCTAGATTCCCAGGGTCACAGCAGGACGAAGTGCTGCAGAGGCAGACGAAGAGCAATCGTTAGCTCTTCATCAGGTCCTCCTGAAGGGCTCAGCTAAGCAGTGACCGACATCTACATGAGAGGGATTATCACACTGGCTAAGAACGGAAGAAGAAGAAGAAGCATGTGAAAGGACCGGAAGGCGACGCTGGCACTCTCACAGGACAGGGACCAGTGCTTTCTCCACCGTGAAACTAGAAACCCCAAGACTAATGGTGTCATCAAAAAAACTTCGTCAAAAAGTCTTGATTCAGTAGGAAAAAATAATTAGCTCTAAATTTGACACTGCTCAAACAAAACTTAAAAAACAACCTCAAAAGGCCAAAGACTCTCTAAGCAACTTACTTATATTATGGAACAAATATATCAAATAATTGAAAGGATGTAAAGATATCCAGCATTCATGAGGCAAGTTTCAGGATGGGATCCAATTAATTTTATTAAAATTAACAGGTGCAAATCCAACAATACTAATAAATTCTTGTTTACTATCTTGTTTAAATAGCTCATCAAAAGGCAGGTGTTGTCAGACTAGACTAAATAAATAAGACCCAACTATATAATATATACAAGAGGCAGACTTTATATTAAAAGAAGTAAGTAAATTGACAATTAAAAGATGGCTAAGCATATCATACAAACAAAAAGCACAAGAAAAACGAACTGGTTATACTAATAGCAGAAATACTTTAAACCAAAAGTTACTAGAAATAGACATTATACAATATTAAAAAGGGTTACTGCTTCAGGCAGATACAACAATTATAGACACACGTGTGTGGAAATCCAGAATTCCAAAACACAGGAAAAAAACTTAAGGGAAAAAACAGACAAACCAACATGAAATGTTGGAGACTTCAATGTCTTACTTTCAACAAGGAGGTATAATGATCACATAGGCAAAACAGCAATGCGAGAAGACAAGACTCAACCACTATAAAATTGAACACTAAGCAAGAATATACAGAAATCTCTACGTAAGTGGATTATAGATATACATCTATACTACCAGCACCCGGGAGGCTGAGAAATGAGGATTGTGAGTTTAAGGCCAGCCTGGGCTGAAAGCAAAATAACAAAATTATGTATTAAAAACACCAAAGGCTGGTGATGTAGCTCAGTGAAATATTATTTTCCTTGCATATACAAGGTTCTCAGCACTGCAAAAGAAAATTAGCAAAAAAGAAAGGCAAACCAGTTAACAATAAGACAGTTATTCCTTGTACTGCCTGTGGAATATTATTTAGGAGAGGACACTTGCTAGGCAAGCCATAAAATTATCCTTACAAAGTTTCAAAAGGAGTGAGACAGTGTAAGGTAGGTTCTCTAACCACAATAAAATATGAGTAGGAATTATTAACAGAAAATAATAGGAAGCTCACCATTATATAAAAATTAAACATACTCTTAAGTAACCAGTGACTCAAAGACGAAACGAAATAATTACAAATTAGAAAATACTTGGGATAATGCCCAATGGATACACAAAGATCCCAGCATTCACATAAAAGCCAGTTGTATCTTTAACACAGCATGGTGTGGGGGCAGATGGACCCTAAGGGCTCTCTGGCCAGACAGCCAAGAAGAGACAGTGAAGTCCAGGTCCAGGGACAGACCAGTCTTTTAGAAAAGATGATGGCAATAGAGGAAACACCTGACACTGACTCCTGACACCTATAGTTGCACACACACAAGTACACACACACACACATACACACACACACACACACAACTCTAAAATGGATGAAAATGTCTAATATTTTGAACTGTAGAGATGCAGCAAAAGCAGCAGACAACACGGTGTTCTTTTTTGGTGCAGGGTGGAGTTGGACACAGTTTCAGTATGTAGTTCAAGTTAGCTTAGACTACACCATCCTCCTGCTTCAGTCCACTGTGATTCTACTGGAATCACAAACATGTGCTACCTCACCTAGCTTTAGAATAATGTTTGCAACTGTAAATACAATAATAATACTAAAAAAGAAAATCTCAATCTGATGGTTTAACCTTTAAGGTACTTGGGAAAAAAAACAAAGCAGAAGGAAATAAGTAACTAAAAAAGTAACAAACAGTAAAAACAAAGCAGACAATAAAAAAGCAGTTGAGAAAAGCAATAGAAAGGTTTTTAAAAAACATGGACAACATTGACAAACCTGTAAGCTAGATGACGAAGAAAATCAGGTGAGACCACTCAAATAACGTCAGTCAAAAGAGAAGGAGATACTAATATTGATATTACAGAAATAAGTTGTAAGGGAATACTATTAATAATTATATATTGATAAATTAGATTAGCAAATTCCTTGAAATAAATGAACTGTCAAAACTGACTCAAGAAGAAACAGACATTCTAAAAATACCTGAAGCAAACAAATTAGTAACAAGCATTACAAAGAAAAGCCCAGGTACAAATGGCTTCACTGCTTAATACTGTGAAAATGCTAAAGAAGACTTCACAAACTTTTCCAAAAGTCAGGAGAGAGGAGTGTTTGTGAGCTCATTCTGTTAGGCTAGTGTACTCCTGACACCAAAACCATAGCAGTTCGGTACTCTGGTGCATGCGGATAGAGAAAATCTTTAACATATGCTGGCAAATCAAATTCAACATCACGGAAGAATCCTACACCACAACCAAGTGGAATTTATCTCTGGGATGCAAGGGTTAACACCCAAAAGTCAACTAATGCTGTCTACCATATTGTGTGAACACCCAAAAGTCAACTAATGCTGTCTACCATATGGTGTGAACGCCCAAAAGTCAACTAATGCTGTCTACCATATGGTGTGAACACCCCAAAGTCAACTAATGCTGTCTACCATATGGTGTGAACACCCAAAAGTCAACTAATGCTGTCTACCATATGGTGTGTCTAGACGAGAAGCTGTGTGTGTAGGGACTGACTGATTAGACAGCAGTGATGTGGACAAGCTGGAATGTTGACGGTCCAAAGGGCTAATTCCCATCATCTTGGGTTAGCTTTAGGCCCTGGATAGCCATTCATTGTCCACCTCTATGTCAGAACCAAGACCCTGTGACTAATGGATAAAAACCTCTAAAAATCTATTGACTTAGCAGATCACTAGCCTCCACCAACCCAAAACCTCAGACGGCATCTTGGGCCTATAGAAAGCTCCCCCATCCTGTTGTGCCTGCCTTTCTGACACACCCACCCATGTATTTTTAAACTTGACTTGATTTGTAGCTTTCTTGGTCTGCAAAACTAACAAACTTCCCAAAGCTGCTTCCATGTTGGGACATGGAATTTGAGTTAACCTAAATCTGTGTTTCTGGGCCATGGGCATTTAAAATGACTCCAGAATAAACTGTCTTAGTCCCTTAGATGAAAGATGTGGATTCTGTTTGTTTTCCTGCATTGTAATATCAACAGAACAAAAATAACCCAAGGAATCCTCCCAATAAATTAATATAAAGCATCAACAAAATCCCACATCCTTCCTGATAAAAATACCCAATGAACTATGAGAAAAAGAGAACTTTTTCAGGCTGATAAAAAACATCTTTGAAAAATCTAGAGCTAACATATTCTTAATTGTGAAACTATCTTAGGAAACAGAAGACTGGTTGCTTTTATTCTACCCAATTTGGTCTCTGCAGTAAGGTAACCAAAAAAAAAAAAAAAAAAAAAAAAAAAAAAAAAAAAAAAAAAAAAAAAGGAAGAAAGTTCAATAAAATTTCCAAACACATTCTATAACTAGTAAGCTTAGGAAAATATTTCAATACCCAAAAGTCAATTTCTTGAAACTAGTAATAAGCAACTAGAAATTCAAATTAAAAACAGATAACTGATGTTATTAAAATATGAAACATTAGCCAGAGGGTGGTGGAGTACACTTTTAATCCCTGCATGTGGAAGGTAGAGGTAGAAGGACTTCTATAAATTTGATGCCAGCCTGGTCTACAGAGCGAGTTCCAGGACAGCCATGACAGTTACACAGAAAAACTGTCTCAAAAAAACCCAAAAAACATACGAAATATTTATAGACAAATCTAATAAAAGATAAGAAAGACTTGAAAAGTGAGTTACCCCTACACTGCTGAGAAAAATCAAGGACCAAAGTAAATGGATGGACATCCTCCATTCATGGGCTCAACAAGACAATACTGCTCAGCTGCCATTTCCTTCCCAACTAATCCACACATGTAATAAAATATCAATGAAAATAACAGCCTTTTTTTTGTAGTAGAAAAACTCATTCTAAACTTCATATGTGACATAAAATAGCCAAACATGTTTGTAAAAGAACGTGATCAGAAGGCTAGCATTAACTTAATTTCAAGGTCTACTATGCAGCAACAATAATCAAGGCAGTTTAATACTGATGTGAATGTAGACAAATAAATAATGAAACAATAGGGAGTCCAGGAATAGAAACACATATGAGCAGCTGATCTTTTAAGAGACTCATAGGCAACTCATTGAAACAAAGATGCCTATTTAAACATACGCTGCTGGACCAACTAGTTATCCAAATTAGGAAATATGAATGGGCCTGGGCATAGTGGGTCACACATGTAATTCCAGAACTTGGAGGGCTAAGGCAGGAGGGTCACTGAATGCTAGCCTTGGCTACATAAAGAGTTCCAGGCCAACCTGGGATACAGAATCCTAAAAATAGATAAAATAGAAAATTAATTTAGGATGGATACTAGCCCCAAACTGTAAGAATTATGCTTAATCTTTACCCTGGTGGTAAATCATATCCTTTGAGAAATATAATTTATGAAGTCATAAGGTCATAAGCACTCACTGTGAAGACACCTGCACACCACCATCACATCCCCATAACTGCAGCTACTCAATATATTAACTCACTGATTTTGCTTTAAGAAAAAAAACTGCCAGAATTCTATGAAAAAACCTTTGTCACTTTGAGTCAGACAAATCATTTTTTTTCACTTTCATTTGGAACACAGATTTTTAAAGAAAATTTTAATTAAAATATAATTCCATCACTTCCTCCCTCCAACCCCTCCACCGTCCTCTCTCTCCATCGTCTTCCACGTTTCCTCCCCTATTCCCTCTTGAGTTCATGGTTCCTTTTCTTACATGTGCATGTGATGGCTCATCTTCATTGTCAACTTGATGACGTCTGGAATCAACTAGAGCCCAAATACTGGGCATGCTGTGAGGGACTTTCTTAATTTGATTAAAGTTAAAATCTTACGAACTCATCCTAATCAAATTATTCTTTGATTAAACATAATTTGAGGTAGAAAGAGATACTGAAAATTTGGCCACAGCTTCTAGTGGTGGCCCACAAAAAAGGACAATGAAGAGGAAGCTTCACTTTTTGCCTGTTTGCCTTCACTCTGACTAGCAAATCAATTTGTCTCCTCCTCTGTTGCTGTGCCAAGTATTAAACCCAACTTTTCCAGGACTCCAATGTATACTGAAAACCAGAAATTCTCCAGGAATCCTCCAGGATTCCAGTACCAGACTGGGAGTGCTAAGACATTGAGTTTCATGGACTGAACAATTATAAATTCTTGGTCTTTCTGTTATGAGGCAACAACCATTGTTGGACTATCTAGCGGCATCCTATAGCCAGTCTAGTAAATCTCTTCCATGTCAAGTCTATCAGTTCTGTACCTCTAGAGAACCCTACATACGGCAATGCATAAATACATAAATAAAACCCGATGAATCTGTTTAATGTTGCTTTTTATGTACATTATTTCAGTGTTGACCACCTGAGGTACCTACCCAATCTTCAGATGTGAATATATAACCTGGAAACCAGAAAATAAAAAAATAAAAAAAAGGATGACGGGAGGGGTTTCTAGAGAGGGACTAGCAGAATACAAGCAATATGAAAGGGATATAGGGAAAATGGGGAGGTGGCCTTTAGTTAGGAAGCAGGGAGGGAGGTCAATACAGAAGGAAAAGGAGTAGGGAGGGATAAATAACACACATGCTCACTTTGAATGAAATCTTTTTTTGAGTTGTTTGTTGGTCAGGGAAGTTCAAGACACTCTCAAAACAATGTTTTCTACGACTGTTGCCTTTGGTTGCCTCCCAGAGGTTGGCAGTAAGTCCCTATCACTGAAGACACTATGTACTTGAACTGGCTCTGACCTGAAAGCCTGCTCCCGGAGGACTAGCTTTCACAGTACCAGAAGGTGCTGTGCAAGCTGACGGGGGTGGGGGG
>NC_022021.1:3550550-3569548 GCF_000317375.1 Microtus ochrogaster
TGGATGGGGGAAACGACAACCACTAGCCCTAGAGGGCTGTGATGCCTCTGAGTTACAGAAGTGACCAACTGCTAAAGATAACTAAAGAGACGGGGTAGGGTGGGAAAAAGGTTGGGGAGTGGAAGTTTGGTAGGGAGGGGGACCTGGGACGGGTATGTAAAATAAAAAGGATTGTTTAAAAAAAGAAGAAAAAAAGAGAGCAGGTATTAGAAGTTTTTGGAGCAGATGGATGGTTTATTGTTTATGGCAGAATTTCACAGATAATACACTCGTCAAACTTGTCAAATACTACACTTTGAGTATGTATAGTGCAACTTCTACAAATTATACCCCAATAAAGATGTTTAAAATGGCTACAATTATGAAAAACTCTACTGAAGATTTATTAAGCTGACTCAGTAACTACACTGTCAAAAATCTGAGGAAACAGAACTAATCTACTAAAAACAGATGTGCTCTGGTCACTGTAAGGCAGGCATTGCTTAATGAATGGGCTGCAGGCAAACTGGAGCACTGAAGGAAATGAGAGCACAGAACTCTAATTGAAAGTTTACCATTACACTCTTTTGTTCTTAACTTAGAAGTAAAGCTTCTGAAGTAGGAAAAGTCAGAGTCTAGAAATGGGAAGAGTAGGAAACACAACCATTTAAGTTAAATTCCAGTTAGGCTGGGCTGATTTCTCGAATATTAGTCCACAAGCAAAGAAGCATATTCAATGACTTGGTAATCTTTGCCACTTCTAAATTCCTCTTTAAGGAACCCCCACCTCCATCCAGGTCTAGTAAGTTGAGCATCAAAATTGCCTAGGCTCTTACAAAGCCAGTACGTGCAGTAGGATCAGAAACCCATTGCCATTGTTCTTGAGTTCTCAGTAGTCCTCATTGTCTGCTATGTTCAGAGAGTCCGGTTTTATCCCAGGCTTTTTCAGACCCAGGCCAGCTGGCCTTGGTGAGTTCCTGATTGCTCTTCGGGCTGAGGAGGGAGGGGGACTTGATTGGGGGAGGGGGAGGGAAATGGGGGGCGGTGGCAGGGAAGAGACGGAAATCTTTAATAAATAAATAAAAAAAAATAAATTCCTCTTTAAAAAAGTGAGAATAGCCGGGCGGTGGTGGCGCACACCTTTAATCCCAGCACTCGGGAGGCAGAGGTAGGTGGATCTCTGTGAGTTCTAGGCCAGCCTGGTCTACAAGAGCTAGTCCCAGGACAGGCTCCAAAACCACAGCGAAACCCTGTCTCGAAAAAAACAAAAAAAAAAAAGTGAGAATATATGAAGTATTTTAATAGGCATATCTAACAGACCTTTTTCTCATAATTCACTTTTATGCATATATTATATTTTTAACTGAGTTTCTTACTGAAACTTCAAGTCTGTCTTAAACTGAACATCTATGGAAGACAAATTAATACATCCCTAGGAATGGCTTAGCAGTACACTGATAGCTCCTGAACCTAGTGTAGAACTAATGACAGCTCCTATGTCCTGTCTCTGCTCTGAAACCCCTCCTGAAACAAAATAACTGACTGACAGTAGCTGAGAACCAAAAGGTGCTTATAACTGAAACCTATCAGGGAAATTCCAGAATAAGGTGTGGATTTTCTTCCTAAGAATATCGTATGTTCCTACATTTAGGAAACAGTCAAATCTTATTTTCCATTTGCCTATACTATGCTACACCAACACTGCTTATAAATTTTGCAAGACTTTAGAGAAAAAAATACCTGTGTTTTAAATTCCAGAATGTCCTTTCCTGTATTAATTCTTCCACGTACTAGCAAATCTTTCAGCTGCATATTTTTCTTTTTAGGAGCTGTGCTGTGGTGAGGTGGCTTTTTAATAGGCTGTTGACGAACAGACCCAGAGGAAGGAGGGATCGGAACGCTATTCACACGCTGCACAGTATCAGTGTCTAAGACAGTAACCGCTTGATGAGCCAGAGGTTCTGATGTTCCTACAGATGGTTGATTGGAAGCTGTTTTCTTGTTTCTTCTTTTTGGATTACAACGGGAAAGGTCCAAATTCTGAGGAACAGCTGGTGGACAGGCATCATTTTGGGAAAGCACACTTTTATCTTCTGAAATACTTAGAGTGCCAGTCACTGCAGGAGAACCATCAGGTTCATAGCCTTTGACCAGAGTTTCTGTTAAACTACTTTCTGCTTGTGAATTTCCTGCTTGAGGAACAAAAGCAACAGGCTGGGATGATAATCCAGTTTTCTCAGTGCCATCTGTGAGTCTGGATTTCAATAGTCCATCCAAGGCACAATCTTGGACATTTTGTTTAGAATTCATCTCATTTCCAGAGAGTTCTTTTTTCATTTCCATCGACAATGGTATTTCTTCCATGTTTCTATTGACAGGAGAAATAGCAGAAAGACTGACAGGAGAAAGTAAGTCTGACTGGGGATATGCTGAGTTTTTCATACTAGGAGATTCTTGGCTCTTCTTCTCACTAGAGATGTCTGAGCTACATGTACGCTTCTTAATACCAGACAATGGCTTGGAATTCTTATAGTTTTGAATTTTCAGTCTTATCTTTTTCTGTTTCTTTGCCACAACTAAAAGCTTCTTTTGTCTTGTGGCCAAGTTAGACAGTTGTTCTCTCAGGGCCCCATGCTTAAATGACTCCATGGATACCCTATAAGAAAAAGAAAATGAATATTAATGGAAAATTTTCTTCACACACTGTTAATATTAACGATACTCCCTCAGAGGGAGCAACAACCGCGTGAGTAGGCCTGAGCCAGGGACACAGAAGCATGCCCAAGTAAGCAACCTCCATCAGAGCAGGTACGCGAGAGTGATCTCTGAGGGATCAGGCCTGAGTCAGTGTCCTCCATGGGACCAGTACTGAGCCAGCGACCTCCACAAGAGCAGACCCAAGCCAGCAACCTCCATGGGACCAGGCCTGAGCCAGACACCTCCACAGGACCAGGCCCCAGTCAGCAACCTGGAGAGGGAGCAGGCCTGAATGATCTCTGGGATTGTAGAATGACCCCAGGAGTGCCGTGTGACCTCTAGGGTAACTGAAACCATGGCTCCAACTGCACCACAAGGAACAACCATCTAAGACTTGGATCCCCTAGCACCAGAGACACAGCCCCAGCTACATAAATCAGAGGAAAAATATTAGTAGACAAGGTAAGAACACACCACAAAGAGTAACACAACACCAACAAAAACTAGTAGCCCTACAACAGCAAGACTTGAACACCCTAATATAGATGAAGCAGAAGAAATGACCTAAAGAATAACTTTAGGAGAATGTTAGAGACCCTAAAAGAGAAGATAAACAATTCCCTCAAAGAAATGGAGAAAAGGACAGGCAAAAAATTGAAAGATATAAATCAATCCTTTAAAGAAACAGATGAAAGAAACAATTCAAGATTTGAAAACTGAAATAGAGACAATAAAGAAAACACGAATCAAGAGAATTCTGGAACTGGAAAATACGGGGAAACTATCAGGAACCACAAATGCAAGCATAAACAGCAAAATACAAGAGATGGAAGAGAGAATTTCAAGTGTTGAAGATACAATAATCAAAGGAAACATTAAATCTAACAGAAGTTTAACACAAAATATACAGGATATAGGGGACACCATGAAAAGACCAAACTTAAGAATAATAGGGATAGAAGTTCAACTCAAAAGCACAGAAAATATATTCAACAAAATCATAGAAGAAAACATTCCCATCCTAAAGAAAGATATGCATATGAAGATACAAGAAGCTTACAGAACACCAAATAGACTGGCTCAAATAAAATCCCCTTGCCACATAATAAACAAAACACTAAACATACAGAATAAAGAAAGAATATTAAGAGCTGCAAGGGAAAAAGGCCAAGTAACATATAAAGGCAGACCTATCAGATTACATCTGACTTCTTAATGGAAACAATGAAAGCCAGAAGGTCCTGGTCAAGTGTTATGCAGACATTAAGGGACCATGGATGCCAGCCCAGACTACTACACACAGTACTACTACTTTCTATCACCAAGATATTCCATGACAGAACCATATTTAATCAATACCTAGCCACAAACCCAGCCCTACACAAAGTACTAGAAGGAAAACTTCAACCAAGGAAGTTAGCTACATCCACAAAAACACAGACAATAGAGGATCACACAGCAACAAATCCCAAAGAAGTGAAAAACACAGATTATAACATCACCAGCAATGAAAACTAAAATAACAGGAACTAGCAATCACTGGTCATTAATATCCTTTAATATAAATGAACTCAACTCACCTATAAAAAGATATAGGCTAACAGATTGGATATGAAAACATAATCCATTCTTCTGCTGCATTCAAGAAACACACTTAAACCTCAAAGATAGACATCGTCTCAGAGTAAAGGTTTGGGAAAAATTTTTCCAATCAAATGGACCTAAGAAACAGCAGGTGTAGCTATCCACATATCTAACAAAGTAGACTTCAAACTAAAATGAATCAAAAGAGATAAAAAAGATTTCATATTAGTCACAGGAAAAATCCATCAAGAGGAAATCTCAATACTGAACATCTATGCCCCAAATACAAGGGCACCCTCATATGTAAAAGAAACACTACTAAAGCTTAAATCACACATTAAACCCCACAAACTAATAGGAGGAGATTTCAACACCCCATTCTCACCACTGGACAGATATGCCAGACAGAAACTTAATAGAGAAATAAGGGAACTAACCGATGTTATGAATCAAATGAACTTAACAGACATTTATAGAACATTCCACCCAAACATAAAAGAATATAGCTTCTTCTCCGCACCTCATGGAACCTTCTCAAAATTAACCACATACTACCTAACAAAGCAAACCTCAATAGATAAAACAAAATTTGGAATAATCCCATGTATCTTCTCAGATCACCATGGCTTAAAATTAGAATTCAACAGTAACACTAATTTCAGAAAGTCCACAAACACATGGATATTAAACAATGCTCACTTGAAGCATCAATGGGTTAAGGAAGAAATAAAAGAAGAAATTAAAGACTTACTAAAATTCAATGAAAATGACCATACAACATACCAAAATTCATGAGACACAATGAAAGCAGTGTTAGGGGGAAAGTCCATAGCACTAAATGCCTATATAAAGAAGCTGGAAAAATCCTACACTAGTGCGTTAACACCTGAAAACTCTGGAACAAAAAGAAGCAAACTCACCAGGAGGACTAGAACTAGGCAGGAAATAATCAAACTGAGAGATGAAAGCAACAAAATTGAAAAAAGAAAACAATACAAAGAATCAATGAGACAAAGAGTTGGTTTTTTGAGAAAATCAACAAAATAGACAAACCTTTATTCAAACTAACCAAAAGGCAGAGAGAGAATATCCAAATTAACAAAATCAGAAATGAAAAGGGGGACATAACAACAGACACAGAGGAAACCTAGAGAATCATCAGGTCATGCTATGAAAACCTGTACTCCACAAAATTGGAAAACTTAAAAGAAATGGACAACTTTCTGGATAAATATCACTTACCAAAATTAAATACCAGATTAGCAAATTAAATAAACCTATAAGAAATAGAAACTGTCATCAAAATTCTCCTAACCAAAAAAAATCCCACAACCAGATGGTTTCACTCAGAATTCTACCAGAATTTTAAAGAACTAATACTCCTCAAATTGTTCCAAACAATAGAAACAATAGAAACTGCAGGAACATTGCCAAACTCGTTTTATGAGGCTACAGGTACCCTGAAACCAAAACCAAACAAAGACACAACTAAGAAATAGAATTACAGACCAATCTCACTCATGAATATTGATACAAAAACAATCGAAAAAATACTGGCAACTCAAATCCAAGAACATATCAGAAAAATCATCCACCATGACCAAGTAGTCTTCATCTCAGAGATGCAGGGATGGTTCAACATACAAAAATCTATCTATGTAATCTACCATATAAATAAACTGAAAAAAACCCTACATGATCATTTCATTATATGCTGAAAAAGTCTTTGACAAAATACAACATCCCTTCATGATAAAGGTCTTGAAGACAGCAGAAATACAGTGAACATATCTGAACATAATAAAGGCAATATACAGCAAGCCAACAGCCAACATCAAACTAAATTGAGAGAAACTCAAAGCAGTCCCACTGAAATCAGGAACAAGACAAGGTTGTCTACTCTCTCCATATCTATTCAGTATAGTACTTGAGATTCTAGCTAGAGCAGTAAGACAACAAAAGGAGATCAAGGGGGTAAAGCTTGGGGAAAAAAAAAAGAAGTCAAACTCTCAATATTTGCTGATGATATGATAGTTTATATAAGCAACCCCAAAAATTCTACCAAGGAACTTCTACAACTTATAAAAACCGTCAGTAATGTAGCAGGATACAAGATTAACTCAAAATAAACATGAGTAGCTCTTATTTACACAGATGATAAATGGGCTGAGAGAGAAATTAGAGGAACATCACTTTTCACAATAACCACAAATAACATAAAATATTTTGGAGTGATTCTAACCAAATAAGTGGAAGACCTGTATGACAAGACTTTAAATTTTTGAAGAAAGAAATTGAAGAACACATCAGAAAATGGAAAGATCTCCCATGCTCTTGGGTAGATAGAGTTAACATAGTAAAAATGACAATCATACCAAAAGTAATCAACAGATTCAATGCAATGCCTATAAAAATCCCATCAAAATTCTTCATAGACCTTAAAAGAACAATACTCAACTTCATATGGAAAAGCAAAAAACCCAGGATAGCCAAAACAATCCTATACAATAAAAGAACTTCTGAAGGCATCATTATCTCTGACTTCAAACTCTGTTACTACAGAGCTATAGCTCTGAAAACAGCCTACTATTGGAATCAAAAACCCGAGGACCAATCGAAGACTAGGACATCAATCCACATACCGATGAACACCTGACAAAAAAGCAGAAAATATCAAACGTAAAAAAGCATATTCAATAAATGGTGCTTGCATAACTGGATCTTATCATGTGGAATGAAAATAGATCCATATCTATTGTCATGCACAAAACTCAAATCCAAGTGGATCAAAGACCTCAACATAAAACCAACCATACTGAAGCTCATGGAAGAGAAAGTGGGAAGTACACTTGAATTCACTGGTACAGGGAACCACTTCCTAAATATAACCCCAGCATCACAGACACTGAGAGAAACAATTAATAAATGGGACCTCCTGAAACTGAAAAGCTTCTATAAAGCAAAGGACATGGTCAATAAAACAAAACTATAGCCTATAGAATGGGAAAAGATCTTCATCAACCCCACATTGGACAGAGGTCTGATTTCCAAAATATACAAATAATTTAAGAAATTGGTCATCAAAAGAACAAATAATTCAATAAAAAATGGATACAGACTTAAACAAAGAACTCTCAACAGAGGAATCTAAAATGGCTGAAAGACACTTAAGGAAATGCTCAACATCCTTAGCCATCAGAGAAATGCAAATCAAGACAACTCTGAGAGTCTATTTTACACCTGTAATAATGGCCAAGATCAAAAACACTGATGACAACTTATGCTGCAGAGGTTGTGGGGTAAAGGGAACACTCTTGCATTGCTGGTGGGAGCGCAAACTGGTACAGCCACTATGGAAATCAGTATTGCGATTTCTCAGAAAATTAGGAAACAACCTACCCCAAGACCTTGATAAACCACTTTTGTGTATATACCCAAAGGATGCTCAATCATACCATAAGGACATGTGCTCAACTATGTTCATAGCAGCATTACTTATCATAGCCAGAACCTGGAAATAACTTAAATGTCCCTGACCAAAGAATGGATAAAAAAGATGCAGTACATTTACACAATGGAGTACTACACAGTGGTAAAAAATAATGACATCTTGAAATTTGTGCGGATGGATCTAGAAAACATATTGAGTAAGGTAACCCAGACGTAGAAAGACAAATATAATATGTACTCACTCATAATTGACTTTTAGTCACAAAGCAAAGAAAAACAATCCTACAGTTCACAATCCCAGAGAACCTAGACAACAAGAGGACCCTAAGAGAGACATACATAGATACAACTACTAGGAAGTAGAAAAAGACAAGATCTTTTGAGTAAATTGGAAGCGTGGGGATCATGGGAGAGAGCAGAAGAGGAGGTGAATCTCTGTGAGTTCGAGGACAGCCTGGTCTACAGAGTGAGTTCCAGGACAGCTAGGGCTACACAGAGAAGCTCTGTCTCAATAACAAAAACAAACAAACAAAGACCTTGAAATTGAATTAATGAAAATTTCAGTAGCTTAGTTACTTTGACCAGTAACCAGACCAAAGACAACACAGGAAAGAAAAGGGTTTATTCAGTTCATAATTCTAAGTTATAATACTCAGAAAACTCACTGAGGCATGAGCTTGGGACAGTTGATCCCACCACTTTCGCAGTGAATGGCAGAAAGAAGAGCACACACCCATGGTTTCCATTACCATTCTCCTCCCTATAATGCAGGGCCCATCCTCTAAAATGGTGTTGCCTGCCATGAGCTTGATCCTCCTATATCAATTAACAATCAAGATAATCCCTCACATACATGCCCACGGGCTAACCTGATCTAGATAATTCCTCTGTGAGGCTTTCTTCCCAGGTGACTCCACACTGAGTCAGTTTGATGAAATTAACCATTACATGTAGGAAAGAAACTTAACTCCAGAATTCATGACCAGAAAAAAATTCACAAGCTCATGTAACTTCAGCTACCTCATCTTTGCCAAAGATACTCATTGGAGAGAAGACAGCATGTTCAAGGAATTAATGCTAGAAAAGCTAAATGTCTGTGTGTAGAAGAAGGAAACTAGATCCCTTTCCTCACTCTACACAAAAATCACCTCCAAGTTTATCAAAGACTACAACATAAAACCCGAAACTCTGAAACTTCTAGAGAAAACATGGGAAGTGCCCTACAACAACAGAAATAGAGAAAGACTGTTTAACAGGATTGCAGTCCTTCAGAAAATACATCCAATAACAGACAAATGATAGCTGATGAAATTCAAAACCTTCTGTCCAGCAAGGGAGATTAAGTAGGTGAACAGGCATCCCATACAATAAGAGAAATAACTGCCATCTATATATCCAACAGAGGATTAATTCTACAATATACAAGGAGGAAATAAGCCAAGCATCAAGAAAACAACCTATTTTTTAAAAATGTACCATGTTGTTGGAACAGAGAATTCTCAAAAGAAGAAATACAAATGGCTAATAAACATTTCAAACAAAGTTAAAACACATTTCCTACCAGGGAAATGAAAATTAAAACACTTTGAGATTCCATCTCACCCTAGTTAGAATAACAATCTTCAAAAACGACAACCAATACAGGAGAAGATATAGGGACAGAGGAATCCTTGTGTATTACTGTTGGGAGTGAAAACTGGTGCAACCACTATGGGCACTAGTGAGAAGCTTTCTCAAAAGCGAGAAGCTAGAAACTGAAATAATGCTGTCAGAGAACAGATTTAATCAGAGATTTAAAAAAGATATCTCAGCCTAACTACTAATATCACCCAGCTTTCAGTGGCTGTAACAAATGCCCAAATTTGTTTTGGGGTCAGACTTCTGGAGGTTTCAGTCATTGCCAGCTTACTATTCTTTCCTGTGGTGAGGCCACACACCATGGCAAGAGTGTGCGACAAAACAAAACTATTCACCTTATGGTCAAGATGCAAAAGAGAGGAAGAAGGGGCTAGGGTTCCATCATACAAAAGGTGTTTGTACCCCCAACAAACGGAAAACTTCCTTCTGGGTCCCACTACCTTCGGATAGAACCAACCTTGAAACTACACTTTTAATACATGGGCCTTTGGGAAACATCCCAAATATAAACTCTGGCATTATGATAATTTAAATGGCTTCAAGTCCTTTTCCCTACTCACCTGTATTTTTTAGCTAGATCATCCCTTTCTGTCTTCTGTTGAGCAAGTATATCATCCATAATTTCTTTTATCTCTAACATCTTTCCAATGTATTGTTCTAGAAACACAGTGATAAAATAAAAGGTCAGTTAATTGAAGAACAGGTAAATGCTTAATCTGAATCTGGTCATCCAAGGTTTTTTTTTTTTTTTTTTTGAGACAGGGTTTTTCTGTAGCTTTGGAGCCTGTACTAGAACTAGCTCTGTAGACCAGGCTGGTCTCAAACTCACAGAAATCCACCTGCTTCTGCCTTCCAAGTGCTGGGATTAAAGGCATGTGCTACCAGCACTCGGCTCAACATCTATTTTTTGAGTTAGGGTTTAAAGTCATTATTCCCAGCCAATTTTCTAACATAAGTGGCCTGCACAGTTAAATCATCGTTATGAAATGCACTGAGATACTCAGATACCACTGTACCAAGAGGGAGCAGTCCATCTTAGATTCTAATTCTGCTGGACCCTATTGACTTACGGTCTAGGAGCTGGGATTCATGGGCTCTCTATGATCAGCTATCTTTTCTTCTTGTCTGTCTTGCATGTGGTGATGTTGTATATATGTGATATATGCAGATGTCTAAGTGCAGACAGACAGATACACACACCATACATAGGCATGTGGAGGACAGATGGAATTCAGGTTGCCAGACTTGTGCAACAAGCCCGGAGGGAATTCATTGGATTTCACCTTTTTTTTTTTTTTTTTTTTTTTTTTGAGACACGGTCCCTCACTAAAACAAAAGCTTCGACTCCTTACTGAAACTGAAGCTCACTATTTTGGCTAAAATGACTGAATATTAATTTTCCATAAATAAAATGTTATGCACTATAATTTGGAACTCCCAACTATTTTTCAAAAGCATATGAATATCATAAAACAAGGCATTCCCAAACAATCCTCAAGCAAACCACATACAGTGAAAACAAGACAAGGTATTCAGTCTACAGATGAAAGTGATGCATGATGTCAATACATCACGTTCATTATTTCTAGAACAAAGACCATGCTCTCTGAGGAAAATAATGACCACTTCTATGGAAAGCAACTTTCTTTCTAGTCTTTGCAAAAAGACTGATAGTTTATCTATCAGCCTGGAAACATGGCTTAATAATTCCATCATTCTTCTTTTTAATCCTTCAAGAATTCAACTTTTCTTCAAAGTTTCAAATAATTACACTAACTCTTCTTTAATTTTTAAAGATTATTTTCTACACTACAGAATGGTGACCATGAAAGAGGATAAAAGCATCTTGGATCTATGTTCCTGAGACATTACTTTGGCCCCTGGTCTCAAGGAGCGGACACTGATGATGTATAAAGTGCATTTTCTGGAAGGAGAAAAATGGTACCCAAAGAAAGACAGCAACACAGTATCACTGGTAGGAGTCTGACTTACATACACAAAACTGGATTATGCCCAAATCCGTATTCCCAAGGAAGAACTGAAAGGCTGAAATTAATGCATGGCATTCCCACTAATCTACCTGCCACTGATTTAACTTTTGTATTTGTTTCTTAAGATCTTTGTTAATGTTTTTTGAACTGCTGCCCTTTTCTCTTAGATAACTAAACAAAATCATTATTTTAAGATGTGTTGCTTTTTTATACTGCATTTAACTGCATGAAGCTGTGATCACCTGATGGTCTACTAAAGAGCTGAATGGCCAATAGTGAGGCAGGAGCATGAATAGGTGGGGCTGGCAGGCAGGGAGCATAAGTAGAAGGAGAAACAAGGAAAAGGGCGCAACAAGAGAACAAAGGGAGGAGGATGGTAGGGGCCAGTCACCAAGCCACCCAGCCAGCCATGCAGTTAAGAAGAAATATAATATATAGAAGTAAGAAAAGAAAAAGGCCCGGGCAAAAGGAAGCTGGGATAATTTAAGCAAAGAAAAGCTGGTTTGGAACAAGCCAAGCTAAGGCTGGGCACTCTTAATTAAGAATAAGTCAGCCAGGCAGTGTTAGCACATGCTTTTAATCTCAGCACTTGGGAGGCAGAGGCAGGCAGATCTCAGTGAGTTTGAGGCCACAGCCTGGTCTACAGACTGAGTTCTAGGACAGCTAGGACTGTTTCACAGAGAAACTCTGTCTTGAAAAACAAACAAACAAAAAAAGCAAAACCAAAACCAAACAAAACACCAAAAAAAAAAAACAACTGGAAAAAAAGATAAGACTCTGTGGCTCTGTGTGTGGTTTACTGAAAGCTGGGTAGTGGGCCTTCCCCCAAAAGAGCCAAAATAATAAAAAGATCAAAAATAACCAACAGCACCATTAATTGGATGCCTGAGCTTCACAGAATCTCCATGTGCAAACCAAATGACTGGAAAAATCTAGGGTCAGTGTCTTCAGGGGAGTTTCTATCTTTCTAATACTATGGTGAAGAATTAGTTTTGGTATGAAGTATATGCTAACAACAGAGCAAAATGTGTGAAATCATTAAAAATTTAGAAATAAATTTGCTTATATACACATCCTAAACACTGGGTTTTCTAACTGAATTTTCAATTTCAGATATTAAAAATAATACCACAGTAGCACAATGCAGTCTGCTGCTGGAAGAAAGGTCATGAAGATATTTCACATGTAAATTGATACTGTGTACTTATTTATCAGAGACAATACTTTAGGGGATAAGTGTGTTTTCATTACAGTAGTAGGAAAGCTAAGACAGCATCAAAGAGCAGCAAGCTCAACACTCCTTAATTCTGGGCTTAAGAATGAAGCCACACCTTCATCTGAACATATCCTTAGTAGCTGTTTACCTCTTATTATGGTCCAGAAAGCCTCTCACATGATGCATGATATTTTGACTTTGTACAGAAATGTCTGTGTCAAAAATTCCAGAAATTCCTTGTTTGCATTACTGACTCACGTTAAAATTTGAGCACCTTAGATACTGTCATATTTTTTAAAAGTCTGGGTAGGGCTGGAGAAATGGCACAGTCGGTGAAAGAACCTGCCATATATGAGGAACCAAGTACAAATCCCTAGAGTCCACACAAACCCAGGTGTGGTTGTATGTGTCTACAACTCTAGTGCACCCAAGGAGAGATGGGGGGTGCAGACGGGAGCATTCCAGGAAACTCCTGGGTTACTTAGCCTGGTAGGCATAACTCAGTAGCAAATCACAAAGAGACCTTGTGTCAACAAGATGGGAGATGAAGACCAACACACCTGAGGTTGTCTTCTGGTCTCCATCCATGTGCCATGGCCTGACTGCCTGAACACACACACACACACACACGAGTCCACACTTTCAGCTATAATGAACTTTGAAATAAGAAGTACATATTACCTGCATCTTCAGAGTCTCTTATTTCAAGCTTTAATAAGTTTTCTTGTTTTTCTTCTATGTCTTGTAAAATAGCACTGATGGTCTGATGCTGCCAGATAAAAACGTTAGGAATTCCATTATAAGAAGGAACGTGTTTCTGGGTGGTGGTGGCACACCAGCACTCGGGAGGCAGAGTTCGAGGCCAGCATGGTCTATAGAGCAAGTTCCAGGATAAGCTACACAGAGAAAACCTGTCTCAAAAAATCCAAATAACAAAAAAAAGGAAAGATGTACGTTCAGATAGTCTGATAAATACAAATAAAACATAGCTTAAAAGCTCATCTGTCTTTGCTCTCAAAATGCACTTATGTTTTATGTAACTTTAAATGAATGAATGTTGAAGACATAAACAATTTAAATATATCTTGATTTATATAGAGCTCTACTGAAAAACAGAAGAAAAGGAGTAACTATAGAAGGAATTATGTCATTTTTTTACTTAATTTGAAATTATAGCCACAGGAGAAAAAACCCCAACCCAACATATACTATTTTATGATCACATATGCAAAAGTTCACTTTAAGACTTCATGACTGTCTCTGTACATTATTAAAATCCCACACACAGTCCTAGATATATCAAACACTACTCTGAAAAGGCACAAGAAATGGTTTGACTCTATGATTTTGTGAGCGTGGCGATATGAATTCCTGCCTGAATGCACTCGGCTCACTCTGCTAGCTCCCTCTTTCCTCTAAGAACCATGCAGTGGGCTCCAGAGTCAGGCTGCCTGTGTGTGCTCCTGGCCCCGCTTCTTCCCAGCTGACTGACTGCAGCAGGTTCTTCCTCCTATCCCTGAGCTGAGAGGATCTATTCATGTAAAATGTGAACAACAACAGTATTATAAACTAAGAACTCAAAAAGATTGGTTATTATTGTTCCATAAAATCCATCTCATACAGAAAACTTCTGCTAAACATGATCCTTATGATTATCTTTTGGTAAGTTAATATATTATTTCAGGACCACGTAATGCCTTTTACAAAACACTTTCTCATTAGTTCTTAGAAGCAGAAACATGTTTTTTTATTTTTGTGTATGTTTTCCAAAATCCTGTGTACATAACTGTCATGTATAAGTAATGATTCGTGGGCTGACTCATACGACCTATCTTTTCATATATTCTCAATAAATATTTATGATTTTTATTATGTGTCACAGCCTCCTAAGTATACTGCTCCAAACTCTTACTCTGATGTTTACAAGGAATGTGGAATATACAAAGAATAAAATCATTTGGTAATTTATAGAAAAATTTCTACATTTATTTGTGTGCGTGTGCATGCCAGAAGACAACTTTCAGAGGTTGGTTCTGTCTTTCCACACGTGGATTTTAGGGATGGAACTCAAACTGTCAGACTAGGTGGACAGTGCCTTCACTCAGTGAGGTATCTTACTAGACCCGGGAAAGCAATCTTTGAGCTGCCAGTTATTAAATGCATCACAGTAAAACTACAAAATATGAAACTGCAAAAAAAACCCCAAAACCATAAGGTCTATCGGTAAAGTGTTTATGATTACAGAGGCAAACAGAAGGTCTAAATTTGTGCCCAGGCTAAACATCTACAGAAGGGTATTATCTGTGCAAGACTTTCCTATCTTGCTTATATTGTAGATGTACCTAATCTTCAACACAACGGACTAAGTCATATCCAATGTAATATTGAAGATGGTACCTTAATTAAGTTTGTGGAATAAACTTAGTGGTTTTTCACTGAAAATATCATGATTATTAAATCGATCCATTTGTAAATATGAACTACATGTCATAGTTTGGGGAGTGAATGATGACACAATGTACAGTAGCAATTTCTGTGGACAAAGAAACAGTCAAACAACTTGAGCAGGGTGGAAGGAGAGCAGCTAATTTATACTCCCCTAGACAGAGTTAATCAGAGTATATCTTCTTAACCCATTCTGTTCCATCGACATGAAAACCCATGACTGCTGTCAAGGCCCAGTGGCTGGCTAGTCAAAGGAATGGTATTTCTAGGCTGAGGAATGAAAGAACTTCAATACCACTCACCGCAGGGAGGTTTTCACTTCTCTTAGCTTTGCGTAAGGGGGAAGGAGGAGCAATGGTTTTTCCATCATCACAAGGACATGGCTTACATCTTTTTGGTCGGAGAGCAGGATGTTTTACTTTAAAGAAAATGAAGTTGGAAAGTAAGACTGTTCAAAATATTGTTCTATCAGTTTTAACTGTCATAAGGATGAAAAGGATAAATTAAGACTACAATTATTGTTTTATTCTAGGTAGCTTCTCATTACTATTAACTATGACAACATTTTATGAGCTTTTATCACATACTAGATTATTTTTTAGTGTAACATCTTGGCAAATATTCAATGAACCCTTTGAGATAGGTAGTTTGTTACAAATGTTATAGAAGTTAAATGTCAGAAAAGTTCAAAAAATTGTGCAGTATCACAGTTGGTTACTGTAAGTAGATGTTATCTGAATCCAAGTCCACGCTTTCAACTGCTCAGACTCATTGCTCTGTGGTGCTCTCCTGGGCTCTTCCCCTATTATGAGTTCCTTTGCCCTATGCTCTATTACTTTATGCTCCTCATTCCTCTGGGAATCTGACCAAGAAAGAATACATTCAAGAAACAATACACATAGGGACTGAGAAAGCGCTTTACAGCAGACTCCTAATATCTCCAGGTGTGACTGCAGAAAGGAAGAGAAAATACTGGGGCCCCAGAGAGAGAAGAGTTTTAGTAATTCCAACCTTGATCTTCATGTGATCTAGAACACTAACAAATTGTTACATATTGAATATTCTTGGTTTTAACCAATCACATCAGCAAGTCATCTATTCTTGAAAATTCAGTTGGTGAGGAGCATGGTAGGCTGGGAAGACATGTTCTCACTACTGCATTCTCCACAGCAAGAGCAGACACATTACTGAGTTTCTTCTGAGTCAAGGTTTAATCAAGAGGAAAAGGGAAAACAATTCTCTTCCAACACTATAAAGAAGGAACTACTGCATCACAACTCCATAGCTATACATCTTCTTGAAATATTCTCTTCATTATGAATCTAACAAATTCAGGAATTATTACAATTTTAAGGTAATAAAATCTTAGCTGCAAGGGCTTTCAAACAATGTCACATTTTCCGGCCCTTCTACAAGTAAATCAGCAGCTTGGTCTCAATTATCTGCCTCATAACAAAGATGGGGAGGGTAATGTTTAATAGTTGGTGTGTGTTTCACTCCAGCAACCCCAAACCAACAGCATCATATGGGCTTGGTAATGCAGCTTAGTAATAAAGGCTTTCCTAACATCCACACGCACAATCCCTGGTTTAATCCCTAACACTACACTTATGAACTCCAGGCCCTGGAAATGGGAATTGTGGGAGAAAAAGCTTATCTATGGAAGACATAATTTAAAATGTGTAATATTTGGTAACAGAATGAATGTGCCTTTCATTTAAGTACCTTACTGCTCCTTTCTCACACAGCACACACCAAGTTCATCTGCCCTGTGCTTCTAACGCTCATTCCTCGTTCACACTGTCCTGAATCCACAGGGTTCTTCACTGACTTCCTTTCTCCATATCCAGGCTCTATTTGCCCTTCAATTTTCAACATACACATTCTAGTTCTTAAATCTCCAATTTCTCCCAGAATTTAACACCACTAGTTTATACTGTTTGGATAATGAAAATATTAATAACTGCTTATTATTTATTTTACCAATAAATTATAGTTATGACGTCACTTGTCTATTATTGCTTCTTCCAGTCAGAGATAGCCTAGACTTAATAATGTTTTGACTTGCATGGGTTTTAGCTTTATGATGGCGCAGGAGTAGGACACATTCTGGAGAAATCAATTTGGATTTGGGTCTCTCCCCTAGCAAGCAGTATGTGCTGATCCATTTTCTTGGTGTATAGGCTACAAACAGCTTCCAGTCATCTAAGCAACCCTAAGATGAATAGCTGATGCTCCACGGCATTCTGCATTGCTAGGTTATGTGTTCAATGGCCAGTTGGGTATCTTTCTGAATAAAAATGTGCAAAGATAGAGAAGTACACAACCTCCAGCAAGTCCCACAGACATTCAAACAGGTGGTTTCTGATGACATTCTAGGATACTCTTTCTAGAAGACCAGTAACAACAAATGTAACCATCCAGTGGGCCACAGAAGAGTTTGTGAACCTAGAGACAGATCTTCCAAAATGATTGTAAGATTCAAGCATGAGGCAAATGTCTAATTGCACTGCCCATCAGGAGAAATTTGTAAAAAAAATTTTTAAATTAAGGAAAAAATTTTATATAATACTATAACAGTATTAATAAAATAGCATCCTTTGAACTAAAACTTAAAAATGTAAAAGGAAGGTGGGGAAGGAAAACTAGTAGTAATAAAAGATCTATAAATCTTACTATTTTTAGAGATTTATTTATTTTTATTTTATGTGTATGGGTGTTTGCCTACGTGTATACAGCCTACAGAGGCCAGAAGAGAGCATCAGAGACCCTGGAACTGGAGTTACAGATGGTTGTGAGCTCACCATGTGGTTGCTAGGAATCGAACCTGGGTCCTTTGGAAGAGCATCTGTACTTTTAACTGCTGAGCCATCTCTCCTGCCCCTAAATCAAATTTTAGAATACTGATTTCTAGAAATAAATGATGAATATTTAAGAATTCAATGAACACAGAGAAACATCTACCCCAAGTTAGGAAATAACATCATATTACATATGCAAAGATTTTCTTTTACTAAACAGAGACATACACCTCTATAAGACAGAAAGTAGTGCTGCCCACCATGCGTACCAGGCACTGTAGAGCCGACCTCATCTCCATTACTGGTTTCAACAGCACCATAAGATCTTAGTAGGTCTTTCATTTTTTCATCATCTGCTTCTTCCAAAGCAGTCCTCTGTTTCTGATCTTTCTGATTAGGGTTTGCTCCATGTTCTAGGAGTGTCTCAGCTGCCTGGAAGGTAATCATTCAGTTATGTCTACATATATCTGCTGTTATCTTAAGACTCCACCACCAAGCACATCTCTTCAAAGTATAAACAATAAACATTTCAATTACATTTGATAAGGACACTGCAACTTTGATTTGACTTGACTGGTCTCGTAGGGAAACACAAACAACAGTACTAAACACAGTATGCTGCTTCCCTGCAGTAAAGAGGTGAGCATAGGTAATACCACTTAGAGATCACGGCTGCCCAGAATTGCACTTCTGCTCCCCAAAAGTAGCTGCAAACCATGTATGCCGGGCTGAAACACAGTGAATATGACTAAGTAACAGGATTCTTTATTGAATAAATTCAAATAGCAAAATATAGCTCACAACTACTGTACAGCACAGGTTTACCCTGCAGGTTCAGCCACTTGTATGCAAATGTGGAGTCTCTGATACCGCCCCACTGTTCTTCCCACCATGCTGGAGGACAGAGTAAAGAAGATGGCAAGCCTTGCTTCAGGACCAATTCAGTGTAGTTTAATAAAGTCCTAAAATTCTCCCTATAGAAATACGTCACCAACAATTATGATCACAAGATATCAAAGATGGAGGTGGTATTTTAACAAGTCAAAAAGGTTGTGGCCGGGCGGTGGGGTGGTGGCGCACGCCTTTAATCCCAGCACTCGGGAAACAGAGGCAGGCGGATTTCTGTGAGTTCGAGACCAGCCTGGTCTACAAGAGCTAGTTCCAGGACAGGCTCCAAAACCACAGAGAAACCCTGTC